>NC_081409.1:398410616-398697090 GCF_030272615.1 Cryptomeria japonica
ACCTTAGAAATAGAAACCTTGAGCTGAGTCAGTATCCAGAGTGGGGAAGAATCCACCCCCAAGATTACTCACCATATATCTTCCAAGATAGCTACTCAATTGTGAAGCAATTCACTTTGGGTTAATTTCTAGCAAAAGGCAAAAAAATGGGTGCCCCCTAGGGGGTGACACGACTGTTTGAGTTGACGGAGTATCGAGACTAGTGGGCTATGATATTGTTGATAACCCTTGAATAAAGAGTCTGCCGGAATTGTATTATTTGTATCCAAACCTGTGAAAACATTGAGGATTTGAACACATCCTCACAAAACATATACTCTTTGTTTCGAATAAGCAAAAATGGTTGTCTTTTTTGTGCCGTGTTTGCAATTTTATACTTCAGAAAATCATCTATCAAAGTTATGAAAGTGTTAAAATTTCCAGAAAAACTCACAAGCAAAACAAAACAGGGTAGTTTAGCACACAGGAACAACATCCTAGCGCATCTGGAGCAAACTTTAGTGCATAGAAGCTGAAACTTAGTGTATTCATTCTAAAAAACAACGCATAACAGTCTGAACATTTGGCAACTAAACAATAGCGCTTCTTAAGGACATATTAGAGCATTAAAGCATCATCCTAGCGCATTGGAGGCAAACTATAGTGCTTTGAGTCTAAACCTTAGCGCATACTTAGGACAGATTAGTGCATAACCATTCCTAAAAAAATAGAAGTCAAAACATTGGTTTAGCGCGTGACATAGGCAGGTTAGCGCATTGGTGGTTTTAAACAACGCGTATGAGTCAAACTTTAGCACATCCAATCTCTGTCTTAGCGCATAGATAAAACTGTGAAAACAAAGAGCAAAACTGAACCTTCTCGAAAAAATTTAAACATCAGTTTCAAACACCCTTTTGGATCTTCAGTCGACTTCATTAGGCAAAACTTGAGTTAGAACATCAGAACTATTCCAAACAATCAAACAAGTCATTCTTAGAACAAAAGTTGTCAAAAATCCGAAACTAGCTGAGGATAACAGTTTCTCATATCAAAATCAGGTAACATCATCACACTAATCAAAAGGTCCACCAATTAAATGGATTCCATCATCAAAACATACCTAGTTTAAACCTAAGTTGTCAAATCGAGTTTCCATATCGGGAAGGCTCTTATTTCATATCATTTGACGCACTTTGTCGTGAGGGGGCATCTAAACCTTCATTTGATAACAGTAAGCTTAAGTTTTCAAACAAGTATCATAATCCAAACAAATCAGAGGAAACCATTGATCACCTGTGTATGACCACTCCTCATATTTTGAGAAGAAAAGGTCTTCATCCCAACACTAAGTTGAAGAAATGACAACCTAGTTCCCAGAAACTTGCTAAACGGAATAAATTTCTCTACATCAATTGCCAACTCTTCAAATCTCATCGCACATTTCTCCGTCATCTGCGATTATATCTTCAAGACAAGTCAAACGAATTTGACGAAGAGCCATTGAGAAGTAGAGATTTTTGCCAAAAATCATTCAACCAACACTTAAATCGTGGAGGAAAGATAAATACATCTTTCTTCCCAGAAGTTCGCATCACTTATAACATACCTCGATTTGAACCACCAACTCTTGAACAACACATAGAAGAAGAATTCATCCCCTTTGTCACAGAAAGTTTCTACTAGATGCCCGTTGTCACTCGCTCTCAACGAAACAAGCAAAGCGAACCACAACCAGAGTCCATTATGGGTCGAAGATTATCAAATCCTTTCAAGTATCCAAATCTAGTAGACACAGAGATTTTTGAGGAGCTCCTCCAAGAGTGTCAAGAAAGCGCTTCATTTCAAAAACTTGTGGAAAAACTCATAGAGGTTGACAAAGAAAAATACTTGCTCATGCTAACAAGCAAAGGAGTTAGGATCCCTGAAGACTTCAATACTGATGTCTTTAGAACAAGGTCTCGAAATTATACTTATCAAGAACAACAAAGAGAAGAGGAAGCATGTGACCCTGAGCAAAACATACCTAAGCCAAACATACCAGAACACACACATACCCGAACTAGGGATAATGAAAGGGAAGAACTCTTCCCTCGACAAACAAATGCACCCTTGGTTGCTCTCACACAACAAATACAAATGCTGCAAAGACAAATGCAGGACATGCAACAGGGAACAACAGTACGGTATTCCTTAAACTAAATTTGTCCTTACCCTTTTGACAGAAGGTTAAACATGATACCTTTTCCCCTGAATTCAGATATTCCCAAATTTGACAAATATGATGGTAAGAGCAATCCTCGCGATCATGTTCGGGAGTTTTGTACCATGAGCCTTGAATTTGCCCATGATGACACCTATTTAATGAGGCTATTCCCAAGAAGCTTGGGAGGGCAAACAATGGAGTGGTTATCCAAACTCACACCTCCTGTCAGATCCTTTGATGAGTTAGTCAACAAATTTATCACTCAATACTCCTACAATATTCAACATGCAATCACCATGCTAGATGTCTGCAATACCAAACAGAAAAACAATAAAACATTCATGGTGTTTCTTCAATGTTGGAGACAAATGGTTTCAAGATATCCTCAAGATGTGCCCAAAAAGGAAAAGATGGAAACTTTCATCGATAATCTGAATAGTGAGATGAGTTACATACTCAAGCTCCAATGCATACCGTCTTTTGCCAAATTGATCAAAAATGGAATCCAAGTAGAGGAGGCATGTACCAAGAAAGGAACATTGAAGTTCTTTAAAGAAGGAACTAATTCATCCAACTCTCATTTCAATAACCAGAACAACAACAACTTAGACAAATCCAGGTTCTGGACCAGAAACAAAAATACTGGAAATGAAGGAGGAAATGATGCTAATGATGTAAAGTCCAAACAACCAATATTGGCTTTATTAGGTAATCCTCAGGCTACCAAGAATCAAAAGGGTGCTAACCAAGGCACTAGCACTTATGCACTGAATACTAATCCAGAACTTTCAAGTGCGAACAATACCAACAATACCCAATACAACAACACAAAACGAGGACCTAATCTGAATTCAAGGGGTAACACCAACAACTTTCCAAATAAACGCATTTACACACCATTGGGGCAATCATTAGAATCAACATTCAGAGAACTCCTGGCAAACAAGATTATGACATTACCAGTTATAAACAACTTTGAACCCCAGGTCAAACCACCTTGGTGGAATGACTCACACTTCTGTGATTTTCATCGAAACAAAGGACATCAAATAAATGATTGCACGAGGCTTAAAAACATTATTCAAGACATGATTGATAGATGTGATTTAACGGTCGATGGTCTCAAGACAAATGGTGATCATGGCACCTCTAAAAATCCTCTTCCAAATTACAACAAAGATGGAGCTTCATCATCAAACGATACACGAGGAGCTCACATCAATCACATATACAATAACACCATCAATCATATATCAACAAATGACAATCAAGTTAATTTCATTAAAATCAAGGACAAACGCGAACATGAATCGATCAATGTAACCACCAGAGCTCAAAAATATGTCTTGAAAGGGCATACATCAGCAACAACCACTATCCCCAAGACTCAATATGATTTGGTAAGTCAACTACGTAGAACTCCTGCTCAAATATTCATACTTGAATTATTAAAACTTTCACCAAAACATAAAGACAATTTGGAACAAGCACTATTGGAAACAAATGTACCTCAAGATCTGGATATTAACAAATTTCAAGCCATGGTGGCTCACATGATAGGGCCTCATAGTCTCACCTTTTATGAGCATGATAATATCTCATTGAGCCATCCACATAATACTCCCCTCCACATTGAAGTCTTGGTATACAAACATCGAGTTAAAAGAGTATTAATAGATGGAGGAGTTGGGCTCAATATCTGTACCTTAAAACTTATCTATGCATTAGGCTTCTCTGAGTAGTCTATTGATCCACACAAAAAGATCACCATCAAAGCATATGATGATGAAGAAAGATCATCCAAGGGAACAATAATATTACCTATTCAGGTAGGACCGATACAAAGGGACACTATATGCCAAGTCTTAGACATAGACCTCACATATAATATTTTATTGGGTCATCCTTGGATACATGAAATGCAAGCGTTACCCTCAACTTACCACCAGTGTGTTAAAATCCCTTATAATGGGCAGGAAATTTCTATATCAGCAGATAATAACCCCTTTCAACATTGCAATGCTATGGGGGCAGCCCAAGACAACTTGGTTCCATATAACAGGGAAAAACAAAATTCCTCAGAGCCAGATCATCATCAAGAAAAGCTCAAATCTTTATCCATGGATTTCAAACAGAAGATGAAAATCAAAGAGCAAGGCATGGGAGAATACTCTTTTGAACCCATGTGTCTAACCAACTTACCAGCATCACCAAAATCTCATGGGCAACCTTCTGCATCAACCCATCACCAAGTTTGATGGCAAATTTATCCAACTGGGCACACTAGCACATGAATCAGAAGAAAAATACATCCTTAGTTGGCTATACAAGGATGAAGAAGAAGTCAAAGTTGCTACTATGGAAATAGCTATACCAACACAACAGTATGGGAAGGGATACTTGATCATGCAACTAATGCGGTACAATGGCAAAGGACCTATCGACAAGCATCAAGAAGGCATCACAGAGCCATTGGATCCTCCTTCACAGTTTTCTAGAGACAAAACATGATTGGGCTATGGACGCACTCTACCCCCAAAGAAGAAACCAAATAAATATCAAAAACCTTAGTGGAAAGAAAAGAAGAAATACAAGGATGACTCATGGCAGGAGGCACTACATGAACCAACAGAAACAATAAGGAAGGAACGAAAACACCAAGAAAAAGAGAAACAACAAGAGGAGTTGGTCATTAAAAGAGAAGAAGCATCTTACGCAGAAGTACATCACGTTCAAGAACCTATTCCAAACAAAGAAGAATCGCCCCCTGAGGAAATCACTACTCCCCAAGGAGAGACAGTATATGAACAGATTCAAAGAGTACAAGTGGGATCTGATACAGAATCAGAGAAAACTATCAGACTGGTATCAATCATTAGGGACCTCTTTTCACACTACAACATATCTGTCCACAACACTGAAAGACTCCGGGACAACACTTCTGAGACTGATTCTAATGACTATGAATGGGGTAGTTGTTTAAATGTTACTGAAGATATTCCTGAGAGTACTAATCATACACCCCTTTCTCCAGAAGGACAAGGCATGGAGTCTAGACTACTTGAATTTGGTCCACAAAATATCTATGACGCCAATGAAAACGAGCATCGCCATTACGAGTAAGTCTACACGGAAGATGATACCATCTAAGACCTCGACAATATCATTAACTTATTCAATATCCCAACCAACCTTGATGATACCTCTATCATGACACTTACCGCAGCCAAACTCGACCCACCCAATGACTCTTTACCGCTCGTCTTTCTTGATCTCATAGACTGGGATGAACCTAAAAACCATGACATACCTATTTTCCCAGATGATGACTCCATTATCCATTACCTGTGTACTGTCAACTCGGAAACAAACTCTACCAGTGAACAAAGTAACGATATCTGCAATTAGGAGAGTGCCAAGTCTCTCAGTCGCAAAAATGAAAGAAATAAAGGATCTACTACTGAAAACCAGTCAATGGCAACACTAGATCACAAAAAAGTAAAAATAAAGGATGCATCTGAGGGTGAAAACCTTTTTAAGGCACCTAAGGATGGGAGACTTGACACTCTTCCTGAACACTATCAGGAGTGATCACCCATATTGATTGAGCCCACTCAATCAATCAACATTGGTACAAGAGAAGCAACCAAAAACATACACCTAGCAGAATCTCTGACAGATGAAGGAAAACCAGAGTTTATCAAATTCTTCAAAGAAAAGAAAATCAATTTTGCTTGGTCCTATGCAGATATGCCTGGGATTCATCCACAGGTAATCATGCATCACTTATCTATTGCTCCAGGAGCAAAGCCAGTTAAGAAAAAATTGAGAAAGATGAATCCGCATGTAGCACTCATGGTCAAAGATGAACTAAAGAAACTATTAAACGTCGGATTTATTCAACCTATAGACTATGCTGAATGGATTTCAAACATTGTGGCAGTTTCAAAACCAGATGGCAGCATCAGGATATGGACAAATTTTAGGGATGTTAACAAAGCCTGTCCAAAGGATGACTTTCCTTTGCCCAACATCGACATAATTGTAGACCTCGCAACAGGCCACACAATGCTATCATTAATGGACGGTTTTTATGGCTATATTCAAATCAAGATAGCTCCAGAGGATCAAGATAAAATAGCGTTCACCTATCCTTGGGGAACGTATTGTTGGAATGTCATGCCTTTTGGCTTAAAGAGCAACTTATCAAAGAGAAATGACGATGATATTTCATGATATGATGCATACCTTCATGGAGGACTATGTGGATGATTTACTAGCTAAGTCATTTACCCGGGTAGAACATCTGGGCATATTAGAGAAAATATTTGAAAGATTAGAGAAATTCCAAGTTAGGCTCAACCCTAAGAAGTGTGTCTTCAGGGTAACATCAGGCAAATTATTAGGCTACATCGTGTCAGCAAAAGGTATTGAAGTAGATCTAGCAATGGTACAAGCCATCATGGAGATGCCACCTCCTAAGAACATTATCCAAATCAGATCTCTACAAGGATGGCTCCAGTCAATCGGGCGATTCATCACCCAATTAGCAGATAAAAGTCTACCATTCAATCATTTGCTACATAATAAGGTACCATTCAGATGGGAAGCCAAATGTGCAAAATCATTCTATCAAATCAAGCAATATCTAATGAACCCACCAGTTTTGGTACCACCAATAGCAAGAAAGCCACTTATTCTCTACATATCAACAATGGACATATCATTGGGGGCACTATTAGCACAAGAATAACAAGAAGGCAAGGAATGAGCTATCTATTACATCAACAAAACTTTAAATGGATATGAGTTGAATTATACATTCATTGAGAAGGCTTGTTTAGTGGTAGTATTCGCTTCTCAAAAGTTCCGACACTACATGCTAGCTCACACAATCAAGCTAGTAAGAAAAATTGACCCTCTCAAGTATTTACTCAGCAAATCAACTCTCATAGTCAGATTGGCTAAATGGGTCATGATTCTCAGCGAATTTGATATCCACTACATAGAGCATCAAGCTATCAAAGGATAGGTAATTGTAGATCAATTAGCCGAAGCACCACTACCAGATAAACAACCAACGGAGGTCAAATTTCTAGATAGGAATGTCCTTACTGTTACCACCAAGCAATGGACCTTGTACTTTGATGGTTGCTACACCCAACATGGCTCAGGCGACGACATCTTGTTTGTCACCCTTGAAGGACACACCATACCAAGATCATATAGACTCATGTTTCCTTGCACAAATAACATTGTTGAGTATGAGGCACTGGTCATAGGAATCAAAATGGTCGAGGAATGGAGAATCACGAAACTGAAAGTCTATGGAGATTCCCAACTAGTCATAAATCAGATCAACAATGACTATCAAACAAAAGATGACAAGTTGCTGCCATACAAACGAAAGGTGGATGACTTCAAACAATATTTTGCACACATCACCTTCGAGCAAATACCAAGGTTGGACAATAGAGCAGCCGATGCAATGGCTACTATAGCTTCACTACTACAAATTCTAGAGCAACAGAGTCGTAATGAGTTTCTGGTAGAGCAACTGTTTTCCCCAGCCTGTGACAATTCCGCATCCCATGTTATCTATGCTTTAACCGGTTTAGACTCTCCTTTATATGGAACAATATATGAGTATCTTAAAACCAATATCCTACCCATTGACCTATCTCAAAACAAAAAATGCAACTTTATATGGCAAGCCACCCGTTATACCCTAACTGTTGATACTCTTTACCGTCGAGGTCTAGATGGTACTCTTCTTTGTTGCCTTGATCATAATGAATCTGACTCTACTTTACATGAGATTCATGAAGGTATTTGTGGAACACATTCAAGTGGTCCTACTCTTGCTAAAAAACTTCTAAAAATGGGATATTATTGGCCGACGATGGAAAAAGACTCTTATCAATTTGCAAAGAAAGTCCTAAATGCCAAATCCATGGCAATCTTATACATGCACCAGCACAGGAATTGCAACCATTTACAGCATCTTGGCCTTTCTGTCAGTGGGGACTTGACTTAGTAGATAAAATATACCCTTCATCTTCAAATGGATACAAGTTCATTATCATTGCAACGAAGTATTTTACAAAATGGATTGTAGCCGTCCCAATGACCACAGTAATTGGAAAACAAATTGCCTCTTTTATTCTCAATTATCTGATCTGTAGATACGACATTCCCAGTTCTATCATCCCTTCAAAAACCAATATGTGTGAGAACTATGTGAACGATTCAAAATCCAACATCATTTCTCTACACCTTACTACCCATAGGGGAATGGTCAAGCAGAGGCATCAAATAAAACAATATTGAAAATCCTAAAGGAAACAATAAATGATGCAGGAAAGGATTGGCATGTGCAACTCAATCCGGCACTTTGGGCATACAGGACTAGCATCCGGATACCTACAGAAGCTACACCATATTCATTGGTGTATGGATCAGAAGCAATTTTACCTCTCGAGGTAGAAATTCCATCACTTAGAGTATCTTTGAAAGGCCTCATTCCAGATGAGGAGTATCATGTAAATAGATTACAAGAACTAGAGCTTCTAGATGAAAAATGACAACATGCCTATAATCACCTCAAAGCATACCAACAATGCATGTGCAAAATCTACAACCACAGAGTCATCCCTCGACATTTTAAAGTTGGTGATCTCATACTCAAAGAAAATCCCAAAAATCAACATGATCGAGAAAAGAAGGGGAAGTTTGAACCTAACTGGCTGGGCCCCTATGTCATCATCTCAACTTATGGATCAAGCGCCTATCAGCTAACAACTTCATAAGGAGATGTGCTCGATGAACCAACCAATAACATCCATCTGAATAAATACTATACTTGAGTGGTCATATGCACGGAAAAAGTAAAAAATACAAAAATAAAAATTCAAAAATCAAAACAACAAAAAGGTGCAATAAAAACAAATGGTGAAAACCTGGCAATAGGCGCTACTTGTGAGGGAACAAATCCTCTATCTATCTTTTCTCATATCTTTTATATCCGAAGTCAAAAACCACTAGCCATCGCCCAATACTTTATCAAAATAGCATTATCCAAGACATACTTAGCGTAGTCACTATCCTTGCTTATCTGAATATCAGTTTGTCATATCCCACCATGGCTTGGTAATCACCGTACATATCCACATCAATCAATAGCTATAACTAGGGGCAACATTCTTGTAACTTCAATGAAATTTCAGCAAACAAGCAAACAAAAATCGCAGCATGCCAAGAAAATCCTGTCAAGCAAAACTCCAGCAACCGAGAAAACAAAACACTGATCCACTTAAACAATTTCAAAAACACATGATGGATGATTTTTTGAAGTATAATTTATTTACATCTTGCATAAAGTTTTGACTATTTTCGCAATTGAACTTTTTTTTGAACTATTAGATCCCCTAAATTTTCTCAACAATGCATCGAGCTAGAGAAAGTGATTGGAGACTCCAATATTTTTTAGTTTTATGTCTGTGAGGCGATCACTTGTACTGTGCAAAGACTTGTCTCGAGAAGTGATTCAAAACATATCACTGAAGACATTGCTCCACTTTGCGCATACAAATGGTTAAATCTTGTCTATTTATACGCAAGCAACACTCAAGACGTCTTGGTTCAATTATACCTCTACGCTTGTGCCATCTTGTAATATCAAAATTCATGTAAATTTTTCTCTGGTCATTATGGTTCAATTATACCATTATTCTTGTATAAATTTTTAACATATCAACCGCTCAATGATGATCAACCCAAAGAAAGCAAAAACATGTGACTATTCAGGAAAACATGTGACTATTCAGGAATGACAAAACGACAGAATGAAGATGATCAATTAGTTGCATATCATTTTACAAATTAGTTGCTTATCATGTAAATTTGCATTTAGTCACAACATATCATTATCATACATCTCATTTTCAAGATACATCTCACAACATATCATTATCACACATCTCATTTTCAAGATACATCTCACATCATATCATCATCATACATCTCATTTTCAAGATACATCTCACATCATATCATCATCATACATCTCATTTTCAAGATACATCTCACATCATATCATCATCATACATCTCATTTTCAAGATAAATCTCACAGCATATCATTATCATACATCTCATTTTCAAGATACATCTCACAACATATCATCATCATACATCTCATTTTCAAGATACATCTCACACCATATCATTATCATACATTTTATTTTCAAGATACATCTCACAGCATCTCATCATCATACATCTCATTTTCAAGATACATCTCATAGCATGTCAATATCATACATCTCATTTTCAAGATACATCTCACAACATATCATTATCATACATCTCATTTTCAAGATACATCGCACAGCATATCATTATCATAATACATCTCACAAATCACATCATGGCATCATGAATCATACAATCATATCAATCAACATCATAATCGAAATCAAGAGCATTATTATCTAGGCATCAAATCATCCTCATAGAATCTCATATCGAAACATAATTCATATCATTCATCATTCATCATTGCATCCATCACATGCATATCTACCATATCATCATGGAATCTTTCTTCACTTTCATATCTTCATCATTCTTCCAAACTATCTATCATGTCTTATACAAGATATATCATTCCTAAAACCAGATGTTTTGATCAGCTCTTATATAGGATATATTGTTCTTGAAACCAGACATTTTGATCAGCTCTTATATAGGATATATCATTCCTGAAAATAGATGCTCGATCATCCATGTCTTATACAGGCGGTATCATTCCTGAAACTAGACACTTCGTTCATCCATGTCTTATACAGGCGATATCATTCTTGAAACCAAATACTCGATCATCCATGTCTTATACAAGAGGTGTCATACCTGAAACTGGACCTAATCTCAATCTAATCAATCTAATCAATCTTATCAAACCCATGCATGTAATCACTATCCACTCTTCTATCTTTCAAATAGCATTCTTCTTCTTTCAAGATATCATTCATGCCATTTGTGCACGATTGATCTCCCGAGGGGGCATTATCGTATCAAATCTCGACATCAATTTCATATCAACATCAGTCTCATATCAAATTTTCATATCAAATCAATTCTTCATATCTGGAGCATTATTAACACCATTTATCAAATCTGGGGCACGACATCGACATTTCGACAAACGACATCACATCAATCAAATTTTGGCGACACATCAATTTTCTTTGAATCAACATGTGCACACATGTCACTTCAAATAGGGGCAAAATGTAGATGTATAAAAATGACCACTTTCCTAAATGAATACTTAATGTTCATTTTATTCTCATTCCTCTATTTAATTAAATGTTATTTAATATCCACATTCATCTATTTGATTAAATAACTTATTCAATTTATTTAATTAAATTCACCTAGGCCTTTCATATCATTTAATTGAATAAATCACTTTATTTAATTAAATCCCCCTTCTACTCCTTTTAATTAAATTGTTCACTTCAAATAAATAAATTTAATTTATTTAAATCCTCCACTTGCATCTATTTTGTTGAAATAAAGCAATTTATTTTAATTAAAATTACCCTCCATCCACTTGCATTTTCCTACATCTCCCACTTCCCTCTCTAAACCCCTTCTAAATTCTTCAAATCCCTTCTAAATTAGCCTAACCCATCTACTAAATATTGTCACATCTCTAAACAAAGGGAAGTCACTTCTCAAACCCTTAAAGTCTTCAATAACCTTTAAAGGCTTTATGTCCTCAACAACTTAACCATTTAAGTCTCTTACATAACCATTAATGGTTAACTCAACCTTCTTATATGGTTGGAGACTTTTGGCCTAACTCAACCCTCATCTAACCCTAGGGTCTCATCAAGCATTCATTTCTTTGACCATGGTTATTCCCTTAACCCTTGCACAAGAGTTTATCCTTTGGGTAAAAGCTTTATCCAATGGATAATCTTAACCTAACCTTAACCCTTACCTTCTAAGGTAACCATGAGGTCTTCTCAAGCATTTAATGCTTCTTACATCTCCTCTCGAGCAGTCTCTTGTTGACAATTGTCACCATTTCATTGGTGATAATTGAGTGCATGGATTGATAACTTTCAATCCTAGCCCTTGATAAGATTATCCAATCATGACCATCCATTGCCCTTTTTTCCTATAAATAGAGCTCTCATTCCCTCATTCTTATATCCAAGTCTTTAGCATCAAACTTATAGACATTTTACTAAGCATCTAATCTAAATCATTTTAATCAACCATTTAACCTCTGTTTGATAATCTTCATAGCATCTTAAAATAGGTATTTGTATTATCATATAATAATCATCTCAAACTAGTATAGCATACTAGGATAGTTTTATTACTAATCATTTCATCTTATCATCATATTCATGCTAGTTTAGTTCATCTTTTGTTAATATCATGCACATTAAGATTGCATTCATGTTAGATTGATCAAAACATCCCTCATTCTCACGAGTGTCATCCCTAAGTCACTTTGCTCAGTGATCTGAGAGCAAAGGCATTGGCTTAAGGGGTCTTGTGAGATAGAGAACAATGGAACATCCTTTGGGAAGTTGAGCTATTCCATACAGCTCCATAACTTGCACCAAGAGTCCCATTGGTGTGTGGACTAGTCCTGAATTTGTAATATTTGTTTCATCGAGCCACTTTTCCCGCATACAACTATATTAGTGTTTTGCTTGGTAGTGACCTTTAATTTTATATTTAGCCAACATGTTATTTGTCATTTGGGCTTTAACATGCTCAAATAGTAAACAAAATGCCAATTGTTTAAGTTCTTCCAATATAAGATAGTGTAACTTCACCTATATTTTATTTTATTTACAAGTGTGACTACAGACACGACAACCCTAAAATCTAAGTAAAACGCTATGAGGCACTTGATGCAGGTATAGAGAAAAAGATTAATCATGGTAGTTTGCTTATTTTCACTACTTATCTCTATCAATGGTGGAATCCTATGCTATCGGTAACATAGTAATGTTTGAATAGCCTAGGATAAGATGAAGAATATAAGGATAGGGTTTCTTAAGATATATTGACAATGCCATTAACTTTATCCTTGTTGGTTGCTTATATTACTTGAATCACTTCTCATGGAGGATTGCAAAATGGATAGGATACATTGAGTATTGCACATCCTTGAAACAAGATAGGATACAACTAAATAATTATTTAATTAAAATATTATAATAAACTAATTTATGCAATGGTGTACAACACCAAATTCGAACATTCTCTCACTTGTTGCATACATTACATAAGGGTCAATCAATGAAATACATCATCATAGCCATGGACTAAACCACATGAATATCTAGCATGCTCTTGTGCACATCAAGATACTAGCAATAAAACCAAAGTGACCACCATCTCAAGCAAGAACTCCTCTCTACCTCTAACATGCCACCTATGGAAGAAAAGGAACAAGCGAAGGTGAAGATGCACCAAGCCATGAACACAAGAATCAAATCCAATGCGATAACAAAAGCTTCAAGTTGTTAAAGGCAAAAACCCACATGAGTGGAAATAGCATATACAACACATGCTAATACATCCAACCATCAATACCTCCTAGGTATAAACATCGGTAAACTCATGCCAACAATCATACATCAACCCATAAACCAAAATCAAGCTCCATGAATCAAACCTGTCAATGAATTACAAACATATTTAGGAACTCCCATTGCATGGGTAATGTCAAATTTGACAATGACTCAATTCATATCAAGTCTACCAAGATTCAACACTCATATCAAGGTGTGATAAGTAATCAAAATAATTTTATACTAAGGACAAACACAATGATCCACACATGCAACCCAAAAGTTGCATAC
The DNA here is from genome assembly GCF_030272615.1 of Cryptomeria japonica. Lineage (NCBI taxonomy): Eukaryota > Viridiplantae > Streptophyta > Pinopsida > Cupressales > Cupressaceae > Cryptomeria > Cryptomeria japonica. Next base: position 398,424,695 of record NC_081409.1, read on the forward strand.
TTTCTCACAATATGTCATCATCCTCCCAAATCATATAAACATGAAACTCCTGGAAGAAACCATAAGATGAAGAGAGAAAACCTATAAACCATAACATGCCCTTCTACCAACACTTCAAAGAGCAATGCTGTGTCAAGTGTGATCTCCTTACAACCCAAGTGAAAAGTCATAACAAAACCTAATTGTTTAATCTCTTAGACCAAACAAACATATGCATCATGTAATAACATCAACATGGATGTAAGCCTCGCTAACCAAGAAGATCAAATTCAAATATCGATAACCAAAATAGGAAATTATACACCATCTCTTAAGAATGTCATAATAAATAATCATAACACATGCACAAGGAGAGGACAATGGTAAATATCCCTCAAAATGAATACTCCAAACTACCTATCCATAGCTCAAGATCCATATCTATTTAAAGATCGAGCAAAAAAGTTAACACATCTAAAATAAGAATGGGAAAATACCTTTCAGATGAAAAATTGTCAAGTAGACCAAGAGTGGCGAATGATAATGCTCTTCTAGGATAACCAAGTCATCATGTATCACTCCATGAAACCTTAGGGGGTAGGAAATATCTACCCAAGGGGGCATGTTTATCTCTAGATCCTAACAAGGAAGGCATAAAGAATGAAGCATACTCTTGTAATAGAGTAAAACAAACAAGACCAACCACAAGAAGAGTAAAAGAAGATGAGGATATTGAGCCACCTATTTTAAATCTATAATGGGCTTTGAAAATAAAATCACCATGAGGCTGCAAAGGCCCTATCAAAGTAGGCCAAAAATGGTCAAGAGAGAAGTCTTAATGGGATATCAATGGTTTATACCCAATATCTTAAGTAGTATGCAAGATATTATTATGAGGTAATTTAAGAGATTTGTGGACAATTAAGACAATTACATTCATGGAAGCTAGCCATGAGATACCTATCTTCACTCTGAATAGATTAAACTCAATTATCACTACAAACTTTGTGTCTACCATCTTGGGTCCAATCTAGATTGATAAGGTGATAGAGCCCATTGGTGCTAGAAAAAGAACGTGGTGTGTACAAATGGTCATAGGAGAAGGATCATACTTCTCTTTATGTAATTTATTTATGAAAAATATTTCTTATATAATGATATTCATGTACTAGCAGTATCAACCATAACACCATTAATGGTTGTAGACATATAAAAATGACCATATTCCCAAATGAATATTTAATGTTCATTTTATTCTCACTCCTCTATTTAGTTAAAGCTAATTTAATTAAATCATCCACTTTCCTCTATTTAATTAAATAAATTATTCAATTTATTTATTTAAATTCACTTAAGCCTTTTATATCAATTAATTGAATAAATCATTTTATTTAATTAAATCACTTCTCTCTACTTTTAATTAAATTTACATTTAATTAAATAGTTCACCCCAAATAAATAAATCTAATTTATTTAAAACCCCCATTTGCAACCATAATTGAAATAAAGCAATTTATTTTAATTAAATCCTATTATCCCTCACCCACTTGCATTTTACTACATCTCCCACTTGCCTCCTAACCCTCTTCCTAAATTCTTCTAGAATCCCTCTAATCCTAATCAATTAACCTAAGCCCATCAATTATCCCATTTCCCTAAATTTGAGGAGGTTACTTCTCAAATTTGGAGTAAAGTCTTCCAAAGGCATTAAAGCCTTTATGCCTTCAACAAGCTAACTTGTTGAATACGCCCAAATTTGGAAGGACTCTTACAAATTTGTCCCCAAAGTCTTTCAAACCATTAATGGTTAACTAACCCTTAGTGGCACGGTTAGAGACTTTTTGCCTAACTCAACCCTCATCTAACCCAGGGGTCTCATCAAGAATTTATTTCTTTGACCATGGTTATCCCTTTAACCCTTGTAAAAGAGTTTACCCTTTGGGTAAAAGCTTTATCCAATGGATAACCTTAACCTAACCTTAACCCTTACCTCCTAAGGTAACCATGAGGTCTTCTCAAGCATTTAATGCTTCTTACATCTCCTCTCAAGCAATCTTATGTTGACAATTGTCACCATTTCATTGGTGAGAATTGCAAGCATGGATTGATAACTTTCAATCCTGACCCTTGATTAGATCATTCAATCCTGACCATCCATTGCCATGATTCTTCTATAAATAGAGCCCTCGTCCCTCCATTTTAAAAATCCAAGTCTTTAGCATCATACTTATACTTAATTTTAGCAAACATTTATCCTCTCTTTGCAATAGAAATAAATCAAAAAATCATTTTAGAGCATTTCTATCATCTTAGCTTAAATCATATAACTAGCATATCATGTTAGGATAGTATTTTTACTAACCTTGTCCTCTTATCATCTAGTTTAGTTTATTTGTTAGAATCATGCATAAATAGGATGCAATCATACTAAATTTTATCTAAAGCATCCCTCCTTCTTGCATTTGTCATCCCTAAGTCAGTTTTCTCAGTAATATGAGAGCAAGGGCATTGGCTTGAGGGACCTTGTGAGATAGAGAACCATGGAACACTTCTTGGGAAGTTGAGCTATTCCTCATGGCTCCATAACTTGCATCAAGAGTCCCATGGGTGTGTGGGAAAGTCTTTGAATATTTTAACAATTGAAGTTTCATTGAACCGCTTTTCCCGCATACAATGGTATTGTGACTAATATGAGAAAGGATATAGAGTGGATAATATTCTCCATAGTATGGAAGATCATTAGAACTGAAAGATATTTCTAGGATGAAAATAGTGCGATCTTTAAGAGAAATATTATCAATCCTCACCATATTAACATATTTAGAATGTAATCCAGAAACATTAGTTAAATCTACTATGAAATTAGTAGAATGAGATGGGGAATAATTTTTTATGTTTTATAATTTTTTATTTGGTTTTGCAACTTATTTATCTGCATTCTATTTCTTACCATCTATAGGAATGCTACTATTATCGATGTGGTCTTGGACAATGTGTTAAAGATGCATGCATCACTGGGTATCATGCCTAGGGACACAATGATAATGATATAAGGCTTGCACATCATACCAAATTGGGTATGGTTTGTTTGATGGTAGTTATCCAATATCTAGAAGTTTAATTAATTGATCCTTCAATAGTCTAAATTATAAAATACGATAATAGTTATCAAATAACTTTGTAAGTTTTTTGTTTCTTTAAGATTACATTGCAAAAATCTTGACAGCTTGTGAAATAGTAATTGCATTGGCTTTGACTAAATGGATTGTTATTTCTATAACCTCTAGATGAAGACTATGCACCCTAACTATTAGATTGAAACAAGGAAGAATAAAACCATACCGAGTCAAGATCCATTGATAGTTATGTAAGGTAATACAAAAATACACAAAATATATATATATATATATATTTCATAAAGATAATTTTATCCCTTAGGGTTGGCTACAAGTTTCCGATGAATGCATACCAGACATTGGAATCGAAGAGCACATAAGAGATTTGTGAGAATAAAGATTAATAACGAACAATGAAATTGGTTAATTTTTCTCCATTTTGTTGATTAAAATGATCCAAGTTAGTGAAGCTCACTTGAGGTCTGATGAAATCTTGAAAATGTTGTAAGAATTGATTAATCACTTGATCAAAAGAGAATATATATTTGTTTGGAAGTGAACAAAACCAATCCAATGTGTTGTCTTTAAGAGAATGGGACAAAATCTTTCTAACAAACCATATTGAAAAAGAAAATAATTACATAAGGAAGTCAAAGCAGATGCATGAGTTTGTGTGTCTCCCTTACCACTATACTTTTAAACCCATGACACCTCAAACCATAGCAACAAAGGTGTGTTTAGAATGCTTAAAGCAAGAGGGCTACTGTGATAAGGTTGCAAAAAAGACTAAGAAGAAGTTTTGGTTAAATTATTGACTTGTAATTGTGTATTATCCATGCTTTGTAAAGTCACATTGAGCGTGGGGTTTAATGGAGCTACAAAAGTTTTAATGGTGGTGGTTGCAATTGTAGAGGCTTGTGGATATATAATGGAAGAAAAAATAAGAGGTTGTAAGATGATAAATGGTTGATACGTATTGAAGGGGGTGAGAGTAGAAGCAATGGTGCATCCACTAGAAGGAGCAACAAAGGCAATCTAGTCAAAACCATTGATGATCCACTCACCATGTGGATAGATTCCCCTAACATTAGCACAATGAGTTGCATGCCAGTGGCATTCGACTATACATCTCTTACATGTCCTAGAAGAGATGAATAATAGGGAACATGACTCTCAACTATATGCACCAATGTTGGGGTTCACCCCATAGTGCAATGGTACTGTTGTAAGCCTCCTTAAATGGAGGTCGTGAGTTCGATGCATGGGACTTGGCCCCTCTCTACCTCACCATTCCACACCATCCGTCATTGCACCAGTCTTCTAAATTGGTAGACATCCAGATAGAGGTCTTCTTTGGTCAGAGAGGTAGTTCATTGTTGGTGCATGCTGAGAAGTGATTGATAAATTTGGAGCATGCTCTTGGTCCCCCGATGCTCGTTGGTCAATTTCTCCCTGTTAGTTGGCTAGATAATTGACAGTTGCGCTCTCAAGCTATGTAGGTTGCTTCAAAGAGGATGCTTTTTCCCTCGATTTAGAGATGAGGTTCTCCTTGTGATCTAACTGGTTCATAGCTCTAGTCAAAAGTGCTTGCACCCCCCCCCTCCCCCCACCCCCAAAAAAATGCACCAATGTTCATAAAAAATTGAGCCCCTTGGGATATTGAGACAACATGTTCCTTAAGTTCTCTATAGTATAAGCTGAACTTGAGAGTAAGAATAATTAGTTGAAGCATCCTAAAATCCTTCAATCTTAAGATCTTTAATGTTCTTAAAGGGGACCATGAAAGTAGCATCATGATCTATGGGAGGAGGGGAATAAAGTGGTGTAGAAGGATTAGAACCTAAATAAGCCATATAACAGTTAGGGGGTAATTTCGGAGCAAACTTATTAGTTGTGAAATTAGGTCCTAGTTGAAGAGGTCTTGTAGTAGTTCTAGAGTGAAATATGTTTAAATTTCTTAGACTCCTTTAAATGAATTCTCTAGAAGAAGCAAATCGGGTTGTGAAATTCATATGAGTAACACAACACACAACCTATCTATCTCCTAAAAGAAATGAGAAGGAAGTGAAAAGTATATGTTTATAAGTGTTTTCTTCATTTATCTAATTTTGAACTTAAAGAACAAGGTGTAACTTGTTGGGTCCACCAAAATGTTGAGGAGCAAATTTTGAACTCTATAAAAGGAAATGTGTCCTTCGATAATTTAAATCCTCACATTAAGATAAATCAAAAGTGTCTCAACTACTTGATTTACCTTTTATACAAAATATTATAATTGAAAATAGGAAAGTTTATATAATGTCCACTTAATACAAACTTCTAGTTGTAGAAAAGAAATTACAATATCTTCTTCTATCTACGAGAATGAAATCTAATAAAAATAGAAACAAAAAATACAGATGTCCTATAGGCTACACAAGCTCTCTATCTCAGACGTTAGCATCACCTACAAACTACAATGCAATACACTACTATCTCATACGAACAAACAAGGGTCCACAAAATAATGTGAATCTACTCCTACACATATTTTAAAAACAAAGGATGTACAAAACTTGGTAGGGTATAATGATAATAGAATAACAACTATTAAAATAACTAGACAAAAATCAAGATAAAGGGGTATAAATCATTGATATAAGTGAAACCATGAGAGACTCCATATGAACTTGTACAAAAAGAAGAAAAAGATAAATAATGGGTTCTTATGTTAAGAGGTTTTCCTCAATCTTTCCCCTACTTTGGTATTCCTACCTCCACAAACAACCAAGATGAATCATAGACACTAGAAATATAGAAAAAAGATAACATATATAAATGCTTCAAACAAAACTTAATTATGCTATGAGAATGAAAGTAATAAACCTCCATAGGCAGCTGGATCGACAGTGGCGATAGAAGCTGGTCTACCGATGTGTGAAGTTCTGGCACTTAGGCTACGAAGGTTGGTTCATGGAGCGATGAAGTGGATATTGTCTTTCCCATCGAAACAGGTAGATTGCAATCAACTCAAAAACCAATTAATGCTGGGAAAACAAACATGTTCCAGGGTAACAGATATTCCAGACTGCGGATGAACTATGGAAATCTGTATTCAAGTGGTAACCAGTGCCCTATTGACCCGCATATATGGAAGGAAAATGGTTTTATTTGGAATAACAAAGGATGGTTTCATAAAGCTAAGCATCCTGCTTCTGAGGCCTCCTGAAACTGGTATCCACCGCCTAAATCTAGCATCCCCGACGTGACGATTGAGAGAGGCAATCCTCATTCTGAACCTACTCTAGTCCCTCTAAAATATCATGGTAATTTCCAAATGCGGAATGGGCGCTTTGGGCAAGATAACCCAAGGGCGGACCATGCCAGGTCTTGGAGATCCAACTTCCGTTCTAAATTTTGGAACCCTTGGTCGAACCAAGAGAGCTACCTTGACTTCCGAAGACGGACCTTCCTCCCTCAGTGACCCCATCATCCTAAACTAGTAAGAAAAACCTCAAGACCTATCATCTTTTTGGATGAAAATAAAATTATTTCTGCTAGGTCGATTTTGCTTGAGTTTTGCCTTTTCATCAAGTGGGTTGGTGGAAAATGGGTTAAGGACAACTTTGAATCCTGGTGTAGAGCAGAATGGGGAAAGGATATTAACATTAATATTCTCCCAAATGATTTCTATATGATTGAATTTATGAGAAATGAGGAGAAATGGCAAGCTAAAAACAAAGGTCCATATATCTTGGATGGCATTGAAGTTCACATCATTGATTGGCAGCCCAATTTCAATCCCCAAACGCATGTATTAGCGAACAACAAGGTATGGATAAGATTGTACAACTGTCCCTCAGATTATTGGTACATTGATGTCATTAAGGATATATGCAAAAACCTTGGCACCTTTGTATCGGTTGATGACATTTTGGAGGATAAATTATGGGGAAGCTTCCTCAAAATTTGCATTAGCACATATCAAATCTCCAAGATCCCTGATGAAGTCAAAATTATTGATGCTGGGAAGATCTGGATCCAAAAGATTGATAGAGAAAATCAGTTGCATATTTGTCCTAAATGCTTCTCCTTGGATCACACCAGCATTAGTTGTGATGTTTCGGCTTTGATACAACGAAGTTATTCCTGTATGCAATTTCCTATTGAAGAAAAGTTGCAACCGGAACCTCCTAGCTCCACTGATACTGGGGAATATTTTTGCAACGAAACTCATAATAATGTGAATTTTCCATTGATAGAGGCAACTCCTTTGAACAAAGCTCCTCCCTCCTCTAGACAAAGCAAGAGCCAACAAGATCTTCTCATGCTTCTAGAAAAGACTAAAACCTTACAGGCAGATATTGAATCCAAATTAGCGGATTTGCTTCCACCCTCTCCTCTTGTGCCTAGGAATCAACTGGTAATTGAAGATTGTAATTTTCACACTTAGGGTGTGGAGGCTAGTACTCTAGGGGAGTTGGGAGGGAATATTTTCTCCTCGATAGGTATTGAATTGGAAGATGGTGAAATTGAATCTTCCTCCTCAAAGGGTGATGAAGATTTTGAACCTGACTCTGAGCTTATATTGGAGGTTACTACAAAAGGTGTGCAGGGATGCAAAAAAAAAAAAATGCTAGTAGTGGCTGGTGCTGCCAATGGTCAAAGCAAACTTAATTTAGGGAAGGGAAATGCCCTTCCCCAAGAGTAATGAAACTCTTATCTTGGAATGTCAGGGGCATCAATGCCCCTGACAAATGGCCGCTTGATTAAGTGCCAGATTGATGACACCAAAGGAGATATTTGGCTAGTACAAGAAACTAAGTGGAGCAAGGATGAGACTGATGCTAAAATGAGAGTTTGGAAATAGTGGAATGGGTTGTTTAGGCAATCGGATGGAGCCTCTGGTGGCTCGGGAATCATTGGAATGCCATGATGGTTAGGATCTCTCTTGTTGGGGAAGATAAGTATTGGCAACAGTTCCTAGTAACTATTCTTGGTCGGGATGAGAATTTCAATCTTTTCAATGTGTACGGACCATCTTCTGTTGGTGATAAATGTGCTCTTTGGGATCTCTTAACCATCAGAATGAGCAGTATTACCGATGGTAATTGTGTGGTAGCCAGGGACTTCAATGCGATCCTTTCTGGCATTGAGAAAAGTGGGGGTATTCAGAGGACTGGTACGTCCCAGAAGGACTTTTTGGAATTTGTTGAGAAGAATCACCTTCTAAACATTATTCCTAAAAATGGAGTTCTCACATGGATGAACAAGAGAGTGGGTTTTACTAATATTGTTGAACAGTTTGAACAGTTTCTTGTTACTGGTGAGTGGCTAGGACAAAATCTACCTTTAGAGTCATCGATTCTCCTGCTTATCGGATCAGATCATTACTCGATCTGTCTGGAGGTTGCTATGGGACAAGTGGAGGGAGGTACTCCTTTTTGGTTTGAGAAAATGTGGTTCAGAGTACCTAAGCTATATGATCTTATATCTGTTTGGTGGAATGAACCAATTCTTGGGAACCATTTGAGATTAGTCATACTCAATAAGAAGCTCAAGTATATTAAGGTTAAGATCAAAGAATGGAATAAGAGCCAATTCAAGAATATTCATATGGAGAAATTAAGAATTAAGGCCGAGCTGGAAGAAATAATCAACTCTGTTATTACTTCAGGAATGAATGAGGATTTATTTATCAAAGAAAATACTCTCAAATCTAATCTAAATGAAATCCTTCAGTGTGAGGAAATCCATTGGTGTCAAAAATCAAGGGATTTATGGCTTAAGGAAGGTGATAAAAACACCAAATTCTTCCACCGGTCGGACATTTCCATTCGAAATAGAAACAGAATATTGGAGATTATGAGATCGGATGGAGTCACTGTTAGGAACTATGAGGATATTGCGCAAGAAGCTGTAAGATTCTTTGATTCCTTGTTGAATGGTGATCACCAGATCGATCATGAAGCAAGATCCATAATTCTTAACTCTATCCCATCCGTAATATCTGATAGTCAAAATACAACTCTCTGTACTCCTATTTCAATTGATGAAGGAAAACTACCTTTCAGTTGAAACCTGATAAGACTCCTAGCCCTGATGGCTTCCCTGCTGCTTTTTCCATCATTTCTGGGATATCATCGCTCGAGATCTACATCTTTCCGTAGAAGAATCAAGAAAGAAAATGAGTATGTTAGGTGCTATTAATCACACCTTTTTGACTCTAATCCCGAAGAAGCAAAACCCTCTACAAATGAGTTTTTTTAGGCCCATTGCTCTATGCAACATAATATATAAGACTGTAACAAAGATCATAGCCAACAAATTGAAGCCCCTCCTTAAACACATCATATCAGATGAACAAAGTGGTTTTGCCTCTAGAAGATCCATTGTGGAAGGCATTATCATTACTCATGAAATGCTTCACACGGCCAGGAAAACCAAGGATTCCTGTATGATTTTAAAACTGGATATTCTGAAAGCTTATGATATGGTGGACAAGGATTTCTTATTTGATGTTCTTAATAAATTTGGCTTTTTCAAGGAATGGATCACATAGGTCACGAGTTGTCTATCCTCCCCCAAATTCTCTTTTTTGGTTAATGGCTCATATCATGGCTTCTTTTCCTTGACAAGAGGAATTCGACAAGGTGATCCAATATCACCATTTTTGTTTATCATAATGGTTGAAGCCTTAGGTCGGTCAATAAGAGATCTTCAGCTAGATGATCATTGGATTGGAATCAATGTGGCAACAGGGGTTGAGAAAATGACTCATTTGCAGTTTGTCAATGATACCATTCTGTTTGGTTTGGCTTCCAGGAGGGAGGCAAGAACAATTAAATCATGCCTCAATGATTACTATATGGCTTCCAGGTAGAAAATCAACTAGCACAAATCTAAAGTGCTTTTTGTCAATACTCCTATTAACTTGCAAGGTGTATTATCAAGGATTCTCAATCTCAGAGTTGCAAACTTGCCAAGGAAATTTCTTGGAACCCCCCTCTTCATTGGCAGTAACAAAACTCACTATTGGAAGCATCTTATTGATAAGTGCAAATCCAAGCTTGCAATTTGGAAAGGAAAGTGGTTATCCTCTGCTAGTAAACTCACTATGATAAAATCGGTCCTTTCTGCACTACTAGTTTTTTCCATGGCTTGCCTGAGATTACTGATAGCAATTGAAGATGAATTGATCTCTCTATTGAAAAATTTATTTGGAATGGTTCGGATGACAAAGGGAAATTTCCTTTGGTAGCTTGGAAAAATATCTGCCAACCAAAAAAGGCAAGGGGTGCTAGCATTCGCTAAATCTCGATTATGAATTTAGCTATGGGTGCAAAATTGGTTTGGGAAATTTGTAGTGGTGGGAAGCAAAAATGGAAAGGCTTCTGAAACATAAATATATGGACTCCCTAGAGCCAAAAAGGATTCTCACTATAAACAACCCCCCAGAGGTTCGACCATCTGGAATTTTATTGTGGATAGCAGGGAAATCATAAGTGATCAAGTTACCTAGGATGTCAGGAATGGTAGGGATGCCTCCTTTTGGATTGACTCTTGGGCTGGTGAAGATGCCTTATGTCTCAATCCCTCACTGCAACCTATTATGGTAGAAACATGTCACCTTTGGGGGAATAATATATGTGATTATGGTTATCCTATCCAAGAAAATGGTATTGCTAAGTGGAAATGGAACTCCTTGGATCCCCTGTACTTGGATCAACATTAGAAAGACTTGTTTGCCGACATTCTCAGCAAAAGGATTATTTTCCCTTCCCCTAAAAAGGATATTATTAGGTGGCGCGGTTCCTCTAATGGTAAATACAAAGTATGTTTTGGTTACAAATTGAAAGAAGCAGCCATAGACAAAAAAGATTGGCTTGTTAATCTTTTTTGGCATCGACACCTCCTTCCCAAAGAAGGCTCCTTTGCTTGGTTGGCTTGTCAGAAAAAGATCTTAACTAAAGAAAGGCTCTATTCAATGGGTATCAACAGACCCAATAGATGCACTCTATGTCTAGAGCATGAAGAGACTGCGGATCATCTACTTCTCCACTGCAAATTCTCCAGCCATTGCTGGTGGCATTTCATGGGAAAATTGAGAATCTTCGGCCCCTTCCCATCAGGGCTGGATAAGTGGTTTTTACAATAGCCTGAACCGAAAGGAAATGTTATTTTTGTTGATCTACTTAATATCCTACCATTGCTTCTGATTTTGGAAATTTGGAAAGAAAGGAATCGTAGAATCTTCCAGGGTAAAGAGATGAGCTTAATGTCTCTTTGTGGGAAAATTGAGATCCACCTGACTGAGCTCTTGAATGAGGTTGCTCAATCCAAATCATTAAAGAAGAATTTGTACACAGACTAGGATTGTAAGATTAAGCTATCTCTTCCAAATCTACTCATTCCACCGCTTTTTGGCTTGGGAACCCCTGTGGATTAGGACAATCCAAGAGTGGGGGTGAAATGGGATGCACCTGAGCCTTGGTGGAGAAAGGTAAACTTCGATGGTACTTCTGCAGGAAATATGGGTCAAAGTGGTATTGGTTGTATTTTGAAGGACTCTGATGGTTTTTGTATAAAAGAAATCTCTGAAAAGATTGGAGTTGCTACTATCAATGAAACTGAATTCAGAGTGGCTTTAAGAGGTCTTCAGTTAGGGGAGGAGCTTGGGGTGCAGAGAATTCATCTGGAGGGAGACTCATTAAATGTGGTTAATGCGATCCGCTATAATAACATCCCTAGTTGGCACCTTAACCAATGGCTTCAACCGATTCTGGTGTTGTTAGCCACCTTTGATGAATTTTGGGTTAACCACATCTATAGGGAAGGTAATGGAGAGGCTGATAGACTCTCTAAATTGGTGATAGATGTTGGTGACCCCCTTGATCTTCCACCGGTGTTATGGCATGCTTATCTTACCAAGCAATGATGGTTTCCGGTTGAGTTTGTCGGTAGTGGCTTCTACCAAATGTCTGCTCCTTACAAACGATGGTTCTCTATTGGGCCGGTTGGTAACGTTGTATTGCCTCCATCGGTTGACATGGTATCCTCACTATCTCATTGAGGGGGGTGCTCTCTGGTTGGGTCTCTTTCCGGTTGCGCTCTTCTCTCTTTTTTCGATTAAGTTTCTCTTCATATTAATCACCGGTTGTGGTGCAAACTGGTGCATTGCTCCCCGGTTGCCGCTTTACTCCTTCTCAACCTAATAGTCGTGGTTTCTGGTGGATAGACCGACTGACTAACTTGTTATCCTGTTAAGGTTTATTCTTGTCACCGAGATGTGACACATTGTCATCATCATTGACCTGTGTTTGGGCCCCGTGGCAATTAGAAACAAGTGTACTTTAATTAATATCTAGTTACGACTAGATCCTTTCAAGATTTTCTCATAATCACCTGATGGTTAAAGTCGGTCGACATTAAGTTGATGAGCTTTGGCTCAGATGTTGTTTGGACACTGGCATTTCACGTGTGTGTGTATTCATTTGGCATGAACTACTTGCAGGGTGTTGTATTCTTTGGTTTGATGTCTTGCTATTTAACAATGGAATGCCCTCTTTTTTCCATCAAATAATTGCTTTCTTTTCTCAGTGACTTGCTATGGAGACCCCAATTCTTCTTGAAGCTACTTGTCGCCAGATGGCTTTCCTGGGTGAAATCATGGACAAACATCTATAGGAGGTCCTCTTCTCTCGACATCCTCTTATTCTCCAGAGCCTTAAGAGGATTATGGGAAAGGAATTCCTTATGGCTTATCACAGGTACAAAGCCAATGCCGATATCCCGACGTTTTTCCTTGCAATGATATTATACATGGGTACTAGCAAGCAGAGAGAAAAACTGTTAACTCAAATGATGTTTAAACATCACCTTTTGGGGGAGATTGATGCTATATTGGATAATGTTGATGCCAATCTATGAATTCTGCTTCCCCAAAATTACTATATGACCTTAGGCAACAGGGCGGCGGTAAGGAAGCTTGTGATTGTTAACTCCCTGGGCTTTGATACTCTTCAAGCAACTTGGCCTGTCATTACCAGGAACATTGAATTCCTACTTAAAGCGACTGGTATCCAAAACGGCTTCACGTCAGAATGGAGGGAAAAATTTCTTCGTGATGAAGAGCTAGCGGGTGCTGATGATTTTGGGATTTTGGAGAATGGAGACTTGGTGGTTGGTAATGACTGGGGGTTTGGGCTTGGTGAGGAGTGGTTCCCAAATGACTATCGACTCCCTAGGAAGAAAGAAAAATCGGTAGCTCACTTGAACTGTGGCACTGAATGCCATATTGTCCTTGATGTGGCTCATGCTCCTGTGGATAGTGCTTCTAAAGACCCCCTTTGACTCTGGTTGTCATTGTTCTCTCCGGTTTCTCTGATTTTGTTATTGTCTGTTTTATTTTAAAGCCTCTATTATCTACCTTTAAGAGGTTGGTATCTGATGTCTTGTACTCTTCCAGCCTTCATTGCTAGTTTTTCTTTGTTTAAGGAATAGAGCTAAGGTTGGGGGTTTTCTTCCTGGTTCTTTCCCCCTACCTCTCTTACCGAATCATGCCTTGTATTCTCTTTTTTTTTATTAATACAAGGGTGCTGCCCCTCTACAGCTATTTACTTATTAAAAATAAATAAAAAAATAAACCTCCATAGTGAAGGTGAGATGGCCAAAACAATAGGAAGGAACTCTCCATAAAAATATTATGGTCTTCCAAAATGGTCTTTTCAATGACAAAGGATTGTGTTGTTTAAAAACAATATAAAGAGCTAGTAAATGTTTCAACTTAGCAAGAAGATGGTATATGTGTGAGATTTAGAGAGAGAGAGAGAGAGATGTTTACGTGTACTATTTCTTGAATCAATGGATGAATCCTTTCCTCTTTCAAAATAGAGGGTTTTTGCTGGAAATAGAAGGTTCAGGTTTGTTTGCAAGACTTGAATTGACTAATAGGGGTGTTACCTTAGTAGATTCTAGGAAGCTTAATCATCCAACAACTCATCAGGTCAAACCATTTTTTGAGGGATGTTAGGGCGTCACATAGATGTCTGCACTAAGCGTTGGCATATATAAAATTAGACTAAAAATATTGAAACATTACATATATACTAAAATAAAGGCATTCTAGTGCGATCATAACATAATTACAGAAAATATCCTTTTTAAGCTAAAGGGAGGTTTGTGTAGTGTGAAATTACAAGGGTATACAATTTATGACACTAAAATAAGCCATTCACATCACATATCCTATACTCGTCATGTTTGGGTAAAAATTTGTTGTTAGGAGGATACAAGTGATAGGTTGTGGGATGGTGGAGGTGAGATTTAACTTAGTTGAAGGGATGCGATGGATTGAAACTAAGCATGAAATAAATTATGTGGGAGATGATTTCCCACTGTGATCTACCATCATAAAATTGACATGTGTTCTTAGTAAATAATGTAGAGAAAGAGGATAGATGAAAGCCATTTTTCATAGGGAAACCAAGGAATTATTGGAATGATGGGTGCATAGCAATCACGTATATTAGGGAAGGCAGTAGCACTATTCAATTAAACATAAAAGCATGTGCTTTGACTTATTTACGCACTAGCTATAAGTAGTAAATAAACACAAGATATAAATTGTAAATTCTTTTTTTAAGGCAGTAATGTTATTGTGAATGGGGGAAAATGTATGTGATCTTATGGAGTCAACATCCATATTCAATCCAACATTCTCAATAGAGTACCTACAAGAACAAACACATGCAACACTAAAACAAACTAGACATGTAAATCAACAAGAATTTTAACTCTATTGCACTCCTATCAATCAAGACTTCATGCTCAAATTTTAGATGCTCTTAGTAAAAGCATTTGCACAAAGAGCTATGATTGAATGGAGATTTGAAAAATGATTTGATAAATGCAAGATAAGAAAAGATGCAAGAATGATTAAGAAAAGAAAGAATATGAGAAAGAGAGATACAAAATGCAAGATGTTGATTAACTTGCCAGGCTTAGAAATGAGGAGGAGCAAGTTATTTATAGATGTCCCCAAAGGTGGATCCAGTATCAAAGTGAATGTGAGATAAAATATTGGATTAGAGATGTAAGTGTTTATCTCATATTCAATAGGTGAGTGAAATAGATAGGAGTGAAATATGATAAATAGGGAATGAATTGAGTATGCAAGAGATTTAGAAAATGGTTTTAATAATATAATATATTAATAGATTAAATGAATAATAACGGAATAATAAATATTAATGAATGATCATTATGAGATAATGAAGATGAATAATGGAGACTAATGGGATAATAAGATATCATTTAATTTGGATCCACTTGATAATGATTGGAAATTTGAGATTAAATAAGAAGACATTTAATGAAATTTATAGATGTCCCCAAAGGTGGATCTAGTATTAGAGTGAATGTGGGATAAAACATTGGATTAGAGATGTAAGTGTTTATCCCATATTCAATAGGTGAGTGAAATAGATAGGAGTAAAATATGATAAATATGAAATGGATTGAGTATGCAAGAGATTTAGAAAATGGTTTTAATAATATAATATATTAATAGATTAAATGAATAATAATGGAATAATGAATATTAATGAATGATCATTATAAGATAATGAAGATGAATAATGGAGAATAATGGGATAATAATATATTATTTAATTTGGATCCACTTGATAATGATTGGAAAATTGAGATTAAATAAAAGGATATTTAATGAAAAATTTTAAGTGTCTACAATTAAAATTTCCACCAAAGAGAATATACATTAGGTATAGAGAAAGGATTTAAGAACTCATAGTTTTAGGTGGGGTGAGCATTCTACCAATAAAATACCTTGCAAGCTTGAACTTAACTTCTTATTTGAGTAATTTTATAATAATTCAAGCTATCAAACTAACAAATATAATAATTTCATATTGTGGTTGAGATTGATCATGTTGCTTCCGTTTTTGCTGCTCATGGTCTCATTTGTAGATTCAGGGGTTTTTGGCCTAGCCTTTCAAAATTTCATGCATGGATTTCCAAGCACTGGGAGCCCCTCATTTCTGATACAGTTCATATTTTCCGTTTGGCTAAAGGGGTTTTCATAAAAGAAATTGACATTGTTGAGGACAAAAATTGTATTTTGTGTGATCATTTCTTCAGTTGGGATGACCATTTTGTGTTAATGGTTAAGCCTTGGCACAAAGATTTCAATCCCTCTTCTAAAACTTTCAATAAGATGCCTTTATGGGTTAGAATACCTAAATTTCCACTTCATCTTTGGGTGGATTCTCTTCTTGAGGAAGTGGGTGAGGCTCTTGGGGACTTTCTGAAGTTTGATTCTGATTCCTTTAATATTTGCCATTCTACCTATGCTCGCATCTTGGTGGACATTGATGTGTCTAAGGGATTGCCTACAAAGATAAAAATTATGTCTGCTAAGGGCCATTGGATTCAACCTTTGGACTATGAATGGATTCCCTTCAAGTGTAGAAGGTTCTTTAAAATGGGTCATGTTGCTGCCAAATGTGATCTTGGTGTTACTAAGAAACACTCCATGTCTTGGTGGAATGGTGCTTCAGTTCAACATTATTCTGTTGTGAAGAATTCTCCATAGCGAAATTTTTCCCAGGTGGTTACTCAGGACAACTTGACTACCACAACATTACTATTCATGAATGGGATGGATTCCCCCATGGTGGGTGGTTTTGTTTCTTCATAGCCTAAGGTGGTTGTTGGGGGTTGTGGGTTGCAAGTTGGTGTTTCTTCTATTGAGGTTGTCCCTCTCGTTGCTGTTAGGAAGGAAGGTGATGTTGCTGGCTCTTTGGTTACTGGATCTACCCCAGTTGCTAGATCTAACCGGTCTACTGGGGCTATTCTTTTCTCCAGGGAGATTGCTAGTGCGGTCCCTTTGCTTGGATCTATTACCAGGGTTGATTCTGTCTCTAGCCCTGCTGGTCTCACTGGAGTTGCATCGTATGTTGGTCACTCCATGGTTGTTGGATTTTCAGCGCTAGATTCATTGGAGTGGCAAGATGAGGTTGCTAAAGTTGAAGACAATTGGATTAAGGTTAAAGGAAAACATTCTAAGAGGTCCTCGCCTTCTTTTGACATGATCCTTCAATCCCACAAGAAGGGTTCCATAGCAAAATCCTAAGTTAGGGGGGTTGTCTTTACCCCTAAGAGTAGCTGGAACTTTCTTTTCTTTTTTCTCTCTACTGCCCTTTGTTTGTTATGGTCTGCCTACAATTATTGTAATGAGATTATGACTAGAACCACATCATGTTTTGGCTATTAGAAGTCATGTTTGTGATTGACTGATGTATTTTCTATAGGGTTTAAGAACCGATATTCAAATCTTATTACCGGTAATGATTTTGAGTTCGATAGTGTATTACATTATGTTTGTAATATGGTGATGACATGTCTGAATCCATGTGAAGTGTTTAAATGTTATTTTGGCCTGCTTAAAGATGGAATCTCTTGGGAAACAACAAAGAACATAGAAGAATGTTTTAAGGGATTGATTGCTTATCAGATCAAAGTGCGGTGATGATTAATGATCATTCAATGGCTGTAATTGATTTGTAATTTGTTGTAATGATCTATATGATGATCTGTAATGATTTGTAAAGATTTGTGATGTAAATCTTAGTATGAGGTTAGGGTGTTATAACTGACTAAGTTGTAAAGTCTATTTAGGGTAAGTCTGTGACGATTTACTGTGTCGATGATCAAAAGAAGAGTGTGTGGCCGAACCAGTGTGTGTGTCTGTAAGAGAGAAGAAGATTGGAGCAGAAAAGGATCTATACAAGCAAGCAGGGAGTGATATTTTCATATCATACATCTGTTGTTCCCTAACAGTTGCAGCAGACTCAAAATCCCTTAACCGGGTAGGTCCTGACAGACCTGATTGTATAAATCCCTTCACCGGATGACTCATTAGCTTGGGTTCTAAATCCTTTCACAAGGTTAATCCTAACAGAGTAAAGCTCCTAACAAGGTTGAGGTAAATCCATTAACCAGGGGACTCCTAATAGGATCTTCTCCTAACCAGGCTCGGCTCCAAACAGGGCGCGTTCCAAAAGAGTGCAAAAATCTTGTGGGTACCAATTCCCACTATGTTTTTTCCCATTTGTGTTCATGTGTTGATTGATTTATTATGTGTTGAGTTGATATCTTTCTATTACATGCATGTTGATGAACTCTTAGAAGAACAGTTTGATAAATCTGATCAACAGTATGATTTTTGTTGTTACCTGTACTATTTATGAGTTGTTTTGAAAGAAGTTTTTGCTGATTGTTAAAGTTTTAAATTTTATTGTAATTACTGATTCCCCCCCTCTCAGTAATTATCAGATCCTCACAAATAACAATTGGTATGAAATATTTGGTCCTCTATGTGTAAAGCTTAACTGCTTGAGGAAAGGATCCAAAGGAAAATGATGAAGAAGGAGGGTCTGAAGTTTACTAAGGACAACTACACAATATGGAAAGATGGAATGAAAATTTATATCAAAGGTATGGGTTCTCAGTTTTGGCAACATGTTACTACTAAATATGTCCCTCCTACCGGTCCTCTAACTCCAGATCAACTTAAGGAGAAGCAAGAAAACAATCAAGCACTAGAAGCTATTGTAAGTGCATTGTCTGATATTGAATACATTGATGTACATGGATTAGAAATTGCATTTAAAGTTTGGGAGAAATTAGAACTAATCTATGGTGGTGATAAACATGTTCAAAAAGGTAAGGAAGAGAGTATTGGAGGTAAATTTGATGATATGAGAATGGTAGAAGGTGAAAATATAGCTCAATATGGACAAAGGATTAAAGAAGTTGTCGGTGGTATTAAAAGTGCTAGAGGAAAGATTGAAGATGACACTTTTGTAAGTAAGATGCTTAGAACTCTTTTACTTGCCTATGCAATCATAGTTTCTGCTATTCAAGAATTAAGGTCAGTAAGTAGTGATAAGGTTAGCAAGTTTTGATAACAATATTTCTAAGGCATCTGAATTAACTTTTACAACATTTGTAACAGGTACACTTGTGAGAAAAGGGAAAGATGTATGTCACAGTTATGATTGCAGATCTAGTCATGGCAGTAGTAGAGGAGATAATGATGACGAAGACAACTTGATGGAGTTTAAAGCTCTTCTGGCTAAGAGACTTCCAAGAGGCACTGGTAAATATAAAGGTAAACTACCTCTTAAGTGTTTCTCTTGCAATAAGATTGGACATATTGCTGCAAATTTCCCTAATAGTGATAGAAAGGAGAAGTTTAGGAAATATAAAGGAAAAGGGAAGAAACAATGCTATGTTGCAGTTGATGAAGGAGTGACAGATGAGGAATCTGAGGAAGAGGACAATGAGGAAATTATCTTTGTTGTTGTGAAGGGAGATCTGACTGATAAAAAGGCTTTGGTATCTCAGTTTGACTCTAGTGATGAGTGGATAATAGATAGTGGTTGTTCACATCACATGACCGGTGATAAGAACAAATTCATATCCCTTGAAGAGTTTGATGGTGGTGTGGTAAGATTTGGTAATAACTCACCCTGCATGCTAATAGGTAAAGGATCTATTTCACTGAATGGTAAGAGTAATGCAGATGATGTTTATTGGGCTGAAGGTTTAAAACATAACTTGCTAAGTGTTGGACAACAAAATGATAAAGGATATCACCTTGAGTTTAAAAAAGGAGTATGCAGGATCATGGGATGCAATGGAGATTTGATAGCTAGTAGTAAATAGACTAGAGGTAACCTTTTTCATCTGAATGCTAATGTGAATAGTTATTTGGTGGCTAAAATTGAAGATAGTTGGTTGTGGCACAAAAGGTTTTGTCATGTCAACTTTGATAACTTGATAAGGGTCAACAAATCTAATATGGTGAGAGGTATGCCCCATCTTGTTAAACTAGATAATGTGTTATGCAAAGATTGTCAGATGGGTAAGATGACTTCGACATCTGTTAAGAGTAAATATTTTTCTTTAGAGCATATTCTTGATTTAGTGCATATTGATCTATGTGGTCCTATGAGGACTAGAAGTTTTTATAGTGATAAGTATTTTATGATTTTAACTAATGATTTTTCAAGGATGTGGCTAACTTTCTTTAAGGAGAAATCAGAGGCATTCAACAAATTCAAGATCTTTAAAGCCCTAGTTGAAAAGGAAACTGACAAGAATCTGAAGTGCTTAAGATCTGACTGGGGTGGAGAATTTACTTCTGATAAGTTTACTAGGTATTGTGAAGAACATGGAATAAAGAGACAGATGTTAGCACCTAGGACTCCACAACAAAATGGCATTGTATAGCTCGGAGAAACAAAACAATAATGGAAGCTGCTAGAACAATGTTGATACAAGGAGATGTTCCAAAAATGTTTTGGAGGTAGCAGTTAGCACTGTTGTTTATAATTTGAACCGGGTTCTTGTGAATAAAGGTAATGATAAAACACCTTATGAACTTTGGCATGGTAAGACTCCTAATGTCAACTACTTTAAAGTTTTTGGTAGTAGATTTTTTATTAAGAGAAATGATTTTACTAGAGAGTTTGATACGAAGAGTGAAGAAGGGATATTTCTTGGATATTCTACCAAGAGTAATGTATTCAAATGTTATAATAAAAGGACAAATAAAATAGTTGAGAGTGTGACTGTTAAAATTGATGAATTTTCTGACAAACTTGATGAGTCTAGCAGATCTGAGCCTGCTGATGTTAGAGAAAAAGTTGTGTATATTGAACTAGAAGTGCAAAAGGAAGATGAGAAGAACAATGCAGAAATAGGAGCTCAGTGATTAAGCAATGAAGAAGATGATGAACATGAAGTTGAAAGCATTGCACTGGAAACAATAATCCCAAGATATGTAAGGTTAAATCGTTCAGAAGACTAGATTATAGGTGACAAGAATGCTGGTGTGCAGACAAGAAGAAAAATCAGAGAGAATTCTTGTTTGATTTCAACTATTGAGCCGAAGACTGTTAGAGAAGCTTTGAAAGATGAAGACTGGTTGAATGCAATGAATGAAGAACTTGACTGGATTGAGAAGAACAATACATGGTCTCTTGTTCCTAGACCGGAAGACAAAAACGTTATTGGGACAAAATGGGTATTTAGAAACAAACTTAATGAGGATGGTGAAGTTGTTACAAACAAGGCGAGGTTGGTTTGCAAAGGGTATGCACAAGAAGAAGGTGAAGACTATGGTGAAACCTTTACACCGGTGGCAAGACTTGATGGTGTTAGAATATTGCTTGCCTTTGCTGCTTTTAAAGGATTTAAGGTATATCAGATGGACATTAAATCAACTTTTTTGAATGGTATCTTGGAAGAAGAAGTATATATAGAACAACTAGATGGTTTTGCATTGAGTGAAGATGAGAATATGGTTTGCAAACTGCACAAGCCACTATATGGATTGAAGAAATCTCCCAGAGCATGGTTTGAAATATTGCATGCACATCTGATCAAGATAGGATTCTAGAGAACCTGTGAAGATAGTAACATATATTTGAAGACTGATGGAGACAAAATGTTAATTGCTAAAGTTTTTGTTGATGATATAATATTTGGTGGAAATGATGACATGTGTATGTCTTTTGTAGATGAAATGAAGAAAGAATTTGAGATGTCTCTTATCAGTGAGATAAAATTGTTTATTGGTTTACAGATTCAACAACTGGAGAATGAAATATTTATCTGTCAGACTAAGTATGTAAAAGAAGTCTTGAAAAATTTTGGCATGGAAGTTTGTAAACTGGTTGGTACTCCGATGGTGACATGTTATAAATTGTCAATCATCTGTGGATGAGAAAGAATACATGTCTATGATTGGAAAGTTGCATTATGTTGTTCACAGTAGACCAGACATTGCACATGTTGTTGGATTAGTTGCAAGATTTCAGAAAGATCCTAACGAGACACACATGGTAGCGGTAAAAAGGATATTAAGGTATTTGAAAGGAACAATTGATTATGGTTTGTGGTATCCTTACGATGATAATTTTTCTTTAAAAGTTTTCACAAATGCAGACTGGGCTGGAAATGTTGATGATCGAAAAAGCACAACCAGTGGAGCTTTCTTTTTAGGAGAAAGATTTGTGTCCTAGATAAGCAAGAAACAATCATGTATCTCATAATCTATTGTTGAAGCAGAATATGTGGCAGCATCAATGAATTGTACTCAGGCTATATGGATGAGACATATTTTGGAAGGTTTTAAGGAAGACATGTCTGAACCGGTGACTATTCATTATGATAACACTAGTGCTATTAATATTTCAAAAATCATGTACTACATGCAAGAACAAAGAACATTGACTTGGCGTATCACTTTCTAAGGGAAAGAGTACAAGAGAAGAAAGTAAAAATGGAGTATGTATCTAGAAAAGAGTAGTTAGCAGATAATTCACTAAACCTTTGTCTAAGACAACCTTTGAATATCTCAGAGGTAGATTAGGGGTTGTACCCCTGCACAAGATCAACTAAGATGTTGGTGATGCATCAATTGGGTGAATTCATTGAATATCTTTCAGTTTTGGATTGATGTGAAGTGGGCTACTCCTCAGGGGGAGCAGCTACGATGAGATAAATAGAGATGGTAGTAGCAGAGGTACTTGCACCTTTGGCATTGTTGTCAAAGGGGGAGAAGAACTAGATAACCGACAGAAGAAATACAAAGGAGATGTTGAGCAGAAGAGAAAGTACAAAACATATCAGTTCAGTTCAGCATGATGGGTTTTTTTCAGTGTTGCCATCAATGCCAAAGGGGGAGAATGTTGGCATATTGGCATAATTGTTGATGATATTGATGAACCGGTATAAGGATTGTTGGTGATGATATAGTTGAGATGTTGTTTGATGACTTGATAACCAGTTTATATTGCCATTGATGGCAACTATGGTTACATTGTTCTATCATATTATCTAAGTCATCTATGATTGGCCGAAAAGCTATTGAATGGATTTGATAGTTAATTGGCAGATAGGACTTTAACCAGTAAATATGAAACTCTGTTATGCTTAAGTAATTGGATCTAGAGATTGATGAGGAATTTGGTGTTGCGGTTTGGAATATGTGTTTGTAACATTGTAATGAGGTTATGACCAGAAACGCATCATGTTTTTTAACTGACTAAGTTGTAAAGTCTATTTAGCGTAAGTATATGATAATTTACTGTGTTGGTGATCAAAAGAAGAGTGTGTGGCCGAACCAGTGTTTGTGTCTGCAAGAGTGAAGCAGATTGGAGCATAAAAGGATCTGTACAAGTAAGCAAAGAGTGCTATTTTCAGATCATACATTTGTTGTTCCCTAACAGTTGAAGCAGACTCCAAACCCCTTAACTAGGTAGGTCCTGATAGGCCTAATTGTATAAATCCCTTCACTCGGTGACTCATTAGCTTGGGTTCTAAATCCTTTCATGATGTTACTCCTAATAGAGTAAAGGTCCTAATAGGGCTGAGGTAAATCCCTTAACCAGGGGACTCCTAACAGGGTCTGCTCCTAACTGGGCTAGGATCCTAATAGGACACATTCCGAAAGAGTGCAAAAATCTTGTGGGTGCCAATTCCCACCATGGATTTTCCAATTTGGGTTTCCACGTGAAAATCCTAGTGTTCATGTGTTGATTGATTTCTTATGTGTTGAGTTGATATCTTTCTATTACATGCATGTTGATGAACACTTAGAAGAACAATTTGATAAATCTGATCAACAATATGATTTTAGTTATTACCAATACTGTTTATGAGTTCTTTTGAAAGAAGTTTTTGTTGATTGTTAAAGTTTTAAAGTTTATTGTAATTACTAATTCACCCCCCTCCTAGTAATTACCAGATCCTCACAAATATCAGGTTCATGGATTGGTTTTTCTTTTCAGGTAACGTTTCTCTTTGAGGCCTCTACCCTTTCTTTGTTTTCTCTCGTTTTGTCTTGGTTCTTTTATGTTTTGTGAACCTGATTGAATATCTCATGTTATGGGCTGCAGGAGCCCCTTTTAAAACCTGTTTTGTACAGGGTTTCGGGTCCCTTAAAAACCTATTTTTACTTAATCAAAAATAAATATCAAATTGAGATGGCAAAGAGGTTGCACTTTCAACTTGAGGATTAAATTTCTTAATTACACAAAGCTGTTTCATTTGTTCTCAACTTTATGCACCTCAAACATTAGAGTTTTTGATCAATTTCTTGATATGATGTTAAAATTTTCTATATTTGATCAAACTGGTCAAAATATTAAAAGCAAAGGTTGACAATTAGCAAATTCAAATACAAAATATGAAAAAAATCATTCAAATTATTCAAAACATGAAAATAATCTTTCAAGCGACTGTCAAATTCAATTTTAATCTTCTATGTCAAAAAAAAAAAAAAAAAAAGAAAAAAGTGACATTTGTCAAATAATGATTTAAATTTCTTAAAAATTATAAATATGGGTTTGTATGTTAGAGAATCCATAGTTTTTAGGGTAATGTAGATCACATGCTTCCAAATTCATGGGATGCAAATGCTTTTCTAATTGTTTTCTATTTTTTACATGCATCCAACCCAAAGGATTAAACTAACATGGCAATGCAACATCTAAATGTCAAGTATGCTCTCTATCAAGTTTTCACATTTTTTTGATGTTGTTATGAAAAATTCCACAATAACATCAAGCTCTCTCACCTTTCTAAATATATAATCTTTTCCTACATTTCAAATGCCCTTTTTTGGCCAAATGATATTTTTAGTATCACTTTTTATTCATCCATCCAAATTTCAAAGAAATTACATTTTGGCATTCTTAACTTTATTCTATATACATTTAAAAAGATGGGTTTTTATTAGTTTTCAAAAAGAAAAGGGGAAGTATGCTCAAATTTTAATTTTTTAATGTGTCCACTTTGATAACTAATAAAAAATAATATATTGATTTAAAAATAGTAAAATAATCAAACATAAACTACATGATGTTAGTTAATTTTTCATCAAATCAATTTATGGAACACTTTTAAAAAGTTAACATTTTAAGGGGAGCATATTAGGTGCAATGTAATACTTTTGTGGGCTCCCTGTAATGCCTCGCCGAGAAACCCTAAAGGAAAAAACTACAAACACTCGAAAAGAGTGCAAAATATTTGAAAATAAATAAATTAGAACACATTAACATGAAAGCTAACCATTACAAAGAAGTTGCACATGCGGAAGACTTAACACAAACTCCTAAAGGGTTTCCCAATGTCAATTACTTAATTAAACTATACTTTCCTTAAGGTCAATTAATCCATTTAAGAAATACATTTAACCATTAGAATTATTCATCACAATAATCAATGATTGTTTATACATTGCACGAGATAACAATTACATTACTATACTTCATTCAAATTCACACATTCAAATACATTACAATAATGATTTCATTAAAGATAGAATTCCTATCATTTAACTTACATCATAGCACATTTATTTTACATTTTCAAGGATAACTTAGTATTACAATTGCACTTATACATCAAGTCGCATATAAGTTACATAATAATTACAACAATTACAACTGCCATGAAGGCATACATATAACATATGATAAAACCGACCACATAAGGGTCCAAGAGATAAAAAAATGATCCAAGGCATCAAAGAGGTTCCAACTGGTACAATGGAATGAAAAGAATTCCAAGAGAAACATATGGAGCACCTGTGAAGCTATTCCATCGCAAGAAGGAACAAACAAAATACCCAATGGAAAGTGGCACTACCACCCGAGCATGTGGCCCAAAAAGGAACCACCCCTTCATGCTACGAGATAGTACTAAGGCCCTCAAACAAGCCACAATATAGCATCACATGGTCTCACATGTACATATGTTACTCTCACAAGACATAAGCATACAAACATGACTCTCACAAGAGTGCTCCAAGTAAAGCCAACACATGACCACACACTAGTGAGCATAAGGGAAGAGTGTCATCACATAGCTGGTATGGGCTACCCTGGCAGGCCTCCATAGGCCCTGACCCCCATCCTAGGTTACCCTAGTAGCCTCTCCCGAACCTCCGACCCCCATCCATGTCTCATGCAGACCCAACAAACCTTTTGTGAGGACAAGGTAGTTGGGCATAATTAATCTTGATTAATGTTTGAAACCCAAACGGTTAATTAATTTAGTTATGACTTTCTTGAAACAACTTTCAATGGGTTACCCTTCTAACCTCTTTGGGCGCGACCCCCACTCAAAAGTCACTCTTCCTTATGACACTACAAAACCTCTAAAGAACCCCAAGGAAAAACACAAAAGTCAACTAACACATGGAGTTCAAAAACAACACTGAAGAACAATTTGATTAAACAAACCTTCTGCCAAGGTCAAACCAATTGGAGGTGTGAAACAAACAACTAGTCTATCCACAAGACAAGTGTCACAACTCTCCTTTATCACCTTTTGATTTAAGTACAATTCTATTATATTTTGGTTAAGCTATTTAAAATGATTGAATAAATGTTATAAAAGAATAAAAATGAACACACACACACACTTGGAGAATATAATTCAAAAGACATTATTTTTATTTATTTATTTTCCACTCCCAATTATGGCACATGTTGTAGGAAGAATAAGAAGCTTCTAGAGGAATCTCCACCACCTTGCATGCAATTCCCCCACTAAGTTTAATCAATTTGCATGAGTCCAATATTGGAAAAGAATCTCCTTTTTAGTTAAATTTTCTAGATAGTGGAATGGAGGGATTTTTCTTATAAAATTGTATGCAAGTTTCAAAGAAGGGAGTTGATTATGTTTTGGAGGAAAATTTCCCAAGTTTTAGTAGTAGGATCTTCTTGGTAGACTCATTTTCGTTGCGGGATTATTAAGTTGTTCTTGAAGATTTCTCTCAAGTTGCAAGGAAGGGCCTAAAAAGGATAGCTAGAGGATTCAACTTCGAGCTTCAGTAAACCAGGTTCTGTCCTTTTGTCATATGAAGAATTTGTATTATCAAAAAAAAAATATAGTTTCTAGATTCTTTAGTTGAATATAGTTTTCTGAAAGAAATCATTTCTTAATTGCTAGATAGGAAGAAAATCTAATTTGTTTTCTTTAAAGAAATGCAATGATATGATTCTTTCTCTTTTTAAATACAAGTGCGGATTTCTCTTGCATATTTTATTTAATCTATTTAAAGGGTAGAAAATCAGATTTTTGCTTTTCTGTTTTCTCTTGAAAATTAGAAATGATATTGAATATAAAAATAAATAAATCTCTCTCTCTCTCTCTCTCTCTCTCTCTCTCTCTCTCTCTCTCTCTCTCTCTCTCTCTCTCTCTCTCTCTCTCTCTCTCTCTCTCTCTCTCTGAATGAATAAATAAATCTCTCTCTCTGTGAGTGAATAAATAAACTTTCTCCTTGTGAATGCTGGAAATAAACTTTCTCCCTGTGAATGCTGAAAATAAACTCTCTCCCTGTGAATGTTGGAAAAATAAACTTTCTCCCTGTGAATGCTGGAAATAAACTTTCTCCCTGTGAATGCTGGAAATAAATTCTCTCCCTGTAAATGCTAGAAAAATAAACTTTTTCCCTGTGAATAAATCCTTATTCTCATTGATTGCATAAATATTTTTATATATTTGGTTATATACTTCTCTCTATGAATATTAGTTGAAATAGAGGAATATATTTCTCTACGAAGAATCCTCAATGTTATTCATCTCTGTGAATAAATCCTTATTCTCATTTGATTACATAAATATTTTTATATATCTGGTTATATACTTCTCTTTGTGAATATTAGTTGGAATTGAGGAATATATTTCTCTGTGAATAAACCTCTGTGTCATTCATCCCTGTGAATAAATCCTTAATTTCATTTGATTGCATAAATATTTTTATCTGGTTGTATACTTCTCTCTGAGATTATTAGTTGGAATTGAGGAATATATTTCTCTGTGAATAAACCTTTGTGTCATTCATCCCTGTGAATAAATCCTTATTTTCATTTGATTGCATAAATATTTTTATCTGGTTGTATACTTCTCTTTGTGAATATTAGTTGAAATCAAGGGATATATTTCTCTGTGAATAATCCTCTGTGGAAATCTAATTATCTGTTTATTTGCTGAAGCAAATCTCTCTATTTTCATTTCCCGTGAAATCAATTTAATTTCTGTGATAACTTAATTATCTATTTTATTTATGAAGCAAATCTCTCTATTTCATTTCATTCCTCCGAAATTCTTGTTCTTATTTTCATAAAATACTTTTTTTTATATATACCATTAAAATCTGGAAATATAAACTATATATATATTTCCAGATTTTAATGGTAAATATAAAAAAAAGTATTTTATGAAAATAAGAACAAGAATTTCGCAAGAATGAAATGAAATAGAGAGATTTGCTTCATAAATAAAATAGATAATTTCATTTCATTCCTGCGAAATTCTTGTTCTTATTTTCATAAAATACTTTTTTTTATATATACCATTAAAATCTGGAAATATAAAATATATATATATATATATATTATATTTCCAGATTTTAATGGTATATATAAAAAAAAGTATTTTATGAAAATAAGAACAAGAATTTCGCAGGAATGAAATGAAATTATCTATTTTATTTATGAAGCAAATCTCTCTATTTCATTTCATTCCTGCGAAATTCTTGTTCTTATTTTCATAAAATACTTTTTTTTATATATACCATTAAAATCTGGAAATATAAACTATATATATATATATATATATATATAGATATAGATATAGATATATATATATACATACATATGTATGTATACATATGTATATATATGTACATATGTATATATATGTATATATATACATATATATACATATATATATATATATATATATATATATAAACCATATATATATATATATATATTAAATTTAATTCAAACGATATAGTAAATGTTTCAAAGCGATTTTAATATAAACAAAATTTACTCCGAACGAGTATTGGGCTTCGTGCAGGGTAAGGCGGCTAAGGTAACCGCCGGGGGGGGGGTAGTGGTACCCTCCACTACCCCTGCGGTTGCTGTCACGACAGTGGCTGCAGGGGGAGTGGAGGGGCCCATGGTGTCCCCTCACCTCTGCGGGCCTGCACCTGCAGGACGACAGGGGTGACGGGACCTGTGGGTCCCCACTCCCCTTTTCCAATAAACAAAATTCATTTTTTCTTTTTTCTTTTGTGGTTATTTTTTTTAGTTTTTCGAAAACTAAAAAAAAGAAATTCGTTTATTTAATATTTTTTAAAATATATATAATAAATTGCAATTTAGGAATTGTTATTACTTTCCTTAGTGTAAATTTTAAGTTAGTAAATTTAACTTAGAAAAATTTATTGGGATCATTGAGGAGTAAATTCATATTTAAATTATGTCTAGTAAATTTACAATAAATTTATCTTTAGTAAATTTTATAATTGTAAATATCAAATTTTATAATTAGAATTATTCAATCTATCTAAGATCCATTGGGGTACTTAGTTGGCATTTAGCAATTAATTCATATTAATAGGATTCGAACCAAATGTCTAAACGAATTGCTATTCTGGAACCAGTGTCTCTATAAGTGATTTTTCTCAGGGTAGAATTCAACACATTTCTCAACCTTGCATGTAACTTATGCTATCCTTGCTTCATGTGAATTAATTATACTTTATTTGCATTTATTGATGACAAAGTTACGTTTCTTCATCTTCATACAAGTTACACATTTAATTATTAATATGTGAGTTTCATAATCGCCATTATTATGCAAGTTATATTTCAAGTTTTGAATATTAAATAATCTAGTTATGATTTTATTTTACGTGATTCATCAAGCAGTTATTTCAATTAATTGAGCTTTGCAATGTCTAAATTATACATGTTCAATTCATAATTATTTTCCAAACATAGTGTTTATCATAAGTTAGAAAATTAAATAAAGGAAGTCGGAAACCCAAAACCTAGCAGCGTTCGCTATATACAGTGCCTCTGGGTCACACTTACGGGTAATGCCGTCATGTTGAACTACTGCATTTAATGCTTAATAAAGCTACATCAGTGACGTCTGTGGCATCATCCCTATAAATCATCGGGGAGTAATAAGGGACACTTGGAAGTTAAAATCCAAGGGGTGGGTAATCCCCCTTGGATCGATAATCTAATAAGATAATCTTTAAATGATTTTTTCATTCGCTGAGTTAAACCATAGTAAACCCCCCTTTAGGGTTGATTAAGTAAAATGCTTTTATGAAATTTATTTAATCTTGAAGAGATATTGGTGATTGACAATTTGGTCAAGGGTGACGCTTATGATAGGTGTTAGGATGTAGTTGTTTTAGGCCACAAACAATAGGCCATCTTGAGCCTTTGTTTAAGTGCTACCATCGTGGGTAGCAACCACAGAGAAACTATCTGGGACATTGACCCTAGAAAGGGCTGCGTACACACTAATCAGTTTACATCAAACCACAGAGTAGAAAATAGAACTACATACTTTATGCCTTGATCCCATGCCGAAGTGGGTATGTAGGCAGTCTTGGGATGGAGTTGTCCCTCATACTCAGGCATTCGTTGGTGGGGTCTAGGCTTGGTAAGGAAGGATTGAGTAGAACCCTAATTTGAAAGATAATTAAAATGGGAAAAGTAATTCAATGCATACTCGGAAGGAATCCCGTATGGATTCGCTTGACTTTTCGAGGCTTTAAGCCAAATTCTGAGGCAGAATTCAAGCTTGTATTATGGTATTTAATTACTCCTAAGGACGACGACCTTGGTGCACTTCTATTAGAAGAGTGTAGTACTTAGTGAGTGGCTCAGGACCCGAATAATCCCGATGAGTCTAAGTCTCTAGCCAGAGCACCTCCTATCCCAATTGGATAGATGCCTACCCCGTATGGGTAGATGCCTATCCCATATTGGATAGATGAAATATTATGTCCCGTATGGATCGATGCCTAACCCGTATGGTTAGATGCTCATCTCGGATGGATGAATGCCTAATCCAAATGGATGGATGCCCAGAGTATGCAATTGAATCAAACACAATGATTAAATTAAACAAAAAAAAAAAGAATGGTCAATTTTGTTGGGTTAATTAAGGTGGGTTATTACATGTGGTATCAGAGCAAAGGTTCAATTCTAGGCCTTGTTCTCACTTCAATTTACACAACTAAGGGACTATTTTGCAATGGTAGAAATTAAATCTTAAAATCCTAAATCAAGAACTAACTACATAATTTAACTTCAAGTAAAACCCTAGAATGGCTAGGGAAGTAACTAAGTGTTGCCGAGGGAAAGGCTACAATTTTTTGAGTTTGAACAAGGGTAGACCTCTATATGGCACCCCTAGGATTGTATGATGTAATTATTGAAATGAGTTGGTTAACAGACCATCAAGCTAATGTAGATTGCTATAATAAAGTTGTTGAATGTTTGGATGATGGGGGGAAAAGGGGTCAAAATCCAAGAAAAGTTTAACCCCATTAATATAGAAACCATATTAGCCATGCAATTAAAGAAGGAAAGAAGAAGAGGAGGCCTAATCTATATGGTTGAAATTGATGAAGGAAAAGAGGAAAATACCCCAACCTTTGAAAATACCCCTTTCTTAAAAGAATTCAAGGACATATTTCCAGAAGAATTACCCAGCTTAACCCCCTAAAAGGAAGTTTGACTTTTCTATCGACGTACTACCGAGAGCTAAACCAGTATCAAGGGCACCTTACCGAATGAACACAACTGAATTACAAGAACTCAAGATGCAATTAGAGGAACTCTTAGCTAAGGGATTAATAAGGCCAAGTGTATTACCATGGGGAGCGCCAGTCTTATTTGTGAAGAAGAAGGATGGAACCTTAAGACTATGCATCGACTATAGGATGTTGAACAAGATCAAAATAAAGAATAGGTATCCCTTACCTTGCATAGAGGATCTTTTTGACCAAATGAAAGGAGCAACAGTTTTCTCAAAGATAGACCTCTGGTCAGGATACCATCAACTTAGAATTAAGGAGGAGGACATTCCGAAGACAACTTTCAGGACTAGATATGGGCATTATGAATTCACAATAGTTCCTTTTGGTGTAACCAATGCCCCAGCTGCATTTATGAACCTAATGAATAGTGTACTCCATGACTACTTGGACAAATTTGTTTTGGTATTTCTGGATGACATATTGATTTACTCTAGGAATGAGGAGGAATATTTAGTACACCTACAAATTGTTTTGCAAAGGTTGAGAGAAAATAAGTTATATGGGAAATTGTCAAAATGTGCCTTCTTTGAGGAAAAGATTCACTACCTTGGGCATATAATATCAAAGGAAGGAATAGTAGTTGATCCAAATAAGATAAAGGCAATAGTAGAATGGTCGATTCCTAAAAATGTTTCAGAAGTGAGAAGCTTTATGGGGCTAGCAGGTTACTATAGGAGGTTTGTGGAAGGATTCTCTAAGATAGCAAACCCCATGACCTCATTATAGAGGAAGGGTAAAAGGTTTGTGTGGACAGAACAAAGTGATAAGGTATTCCAAATTTTGAAAGGGAAACTGACTTCAACACCCATTCTAAAAGTACTAGATCCGAATGGACACTTCACTATCATAACTGACGCTTCTATTGAAGGTTTAGGACGAGTACTTATCCAAGATGAAGGGGTAGTAGCTTACGAATCCAGGAAGCTAAAGGCTCATCAAGTCAATTATGCACCCCACAAATTAGAGTTAGCAATGATTGTGCATGCGCTATAGAAATGGAGACACTTCTTGCTAGGGAAGCCCTTTGAGTTAAAGTCAGATAATCAAGGACTAAAGTACATCTTTACCCAAACCCACTTAAATGCTAGACAAAGAAGGTGGTTAGAGTTTCTAAGTGAATATGATTTTGAAATTGAATATATTAAGGGGAAGGAAAATAGGGTGGTAGATGCTTTGAGTAGGAGGAGACACTTGATGATTATAGCAACATTCAAAACTTCTTTCAAAAGACAAGTAATGGATGAGCAGGGACATGACCCATGGTATGAGCAAGTCAAATTGACTTTAGAATATGATCCAACCGATCCTAAGGTTGAAGGGTATACATTAGACAAAGATGGGCTACTTAGATACAATAATAAAATCTATATTCCTAATTCAGGAGACTTAAGGGAAGTAGTCTTGTCAGAGGCTCACAATGCCCCTTATTCAGGGCATCCGGGAGTTAACAAACTTTATGCAGACCTAAAGAAGTTATACTTTTGGCAAGGGATGAAGAATGACATAGTCAAGTATGTGGCTAAATGTTTGGAGTGTCAAAGAGTAAAGGTAGAACATAGACATCCAGCTAGATTGTTACAGTTACACGATGTACCTCAACACAAGTGGCAAGTTATTAGCATGGATTTTGTGCAAGGGTTGCCCATGTCACCTTCTAGGCATGATACAATAATGGTGGTAATTGACAAACTCACTAAGGTGGCACACTTTTTACCAAGGAACCTTATGGATGATGCACCTACCTTGGCTAGGTGCTTTGTTAAGGAAATATTTAGGTTGCATGGAATGCCAGAGAAAATCATATCAGATAGAGATGCTAGATTCACTTCAAGGTTTTGGACAACTCTTCAATCAGCTCTGGGAACTCAACTAAATTTTAGCATTGCATACCATCCTGAAACCGACAGTCAAACAGAAAGGACAAATCAGATTTTGGAAGATCTACTTCACATTTACTGCATGGACCAACAAAAGAAATGAGAAGAGTACCTACCTCTAGTAGAATTTGCTTACAATAATACATATCAAACATCTTTGGGAATAGCACGTTTCGAAGCATTGTATGGTAGGCCATGTCGAACACCTTTGAGTTGGGATAGTCTTGAAGATAGAGTAATTGTTGGACCAGATCTATTGAAGGAGATGGAAAGGAAAACTAAGGAAATTAGGCAGAGATTGAAGGAAGCCTCAGATAGGTAGAAAAGTTATGTAGACAAAAAAAGGACACCAAGGGAGTTTGAGGTGGGAGAGAAAGTCTTCCTAAGGGTTAGGCCACACAAGAGTTCCATAAGATTTGGGAAAAAGACCAAGCTTGCACCTCGTTATGTTGGACCTTTTAAAATTTTGGAAATGATTAATCTAGTTGCATACCGGTTGGCCTTACCTCTCCAGTTGAGCTGAATCCATGATGTCTTCCATGTATCTCTTCTTAAAAAGTATGTACCTGATGAGAAACACATTTTGAATTGGGATGCTTTACAGGTCCAGGAAATGGGAGGAATAATGATAGAGTCATTTAAAATCTTGAAGAGGTGCTAGTGCCAATTGCACAACAAAGAGGTTGATCAATGCAAAGCACAATGGAACCAGTATGATGAAAAAAATGCCACATGGGAAGATACTAGGGAAATGCAATAGTTGTTTCCTTTTTTGTTTTAAACTAATCATGAACTATAGACTCTTTTTGGATACATTCAATAAGTGTATCAGGACGATGCACAAATTAAGGGGGGGAGGATGTCACAACCCTCCTTTATCACCTTTTGATTTAAGTACAATTCTATTATATTTTGGTTAAGCTATTTAAGATGATTGAATAAATGTTATAAAAGAATAAAAATGAACACACACGCACACTTGGAGAATATAATTCAAAAAACATTATTTTTATTTATTTATTTTCCACTCCCAATTATGGCACATGTTGTAGGAAGAATAAGAAGCTTCTAGAGGAATCTCCACCACCTTGCATGTAACTCCCCCACTAAGTTTAATCAATTTACATGAGTCCAATATTGGAAAACAATCTCATTTTTAATTAAATTTTCTAGATAGTGGAATGGAGGGATTTTTCTTATAAAATTGTATGCAAGTTTCAAAGAAGGGAGTTGATTATGTTTTGGAGGAAAATTTCCCAAGTTTTAGTAGTAGTATCTTCTTGGTAGACTCATTTTCATTGCGGGATTATTAAGTTGTTCTTGAATATTTCTCTCAAGTTGCAAGGAAGGGCCTAAAAAGGATAGCTAGAGGATTCAACTTCAAGCTTCAGTAAACCAGGTTCTCTCCTTTTGTCATATGAAGAATTTGTATTATCAAAAAAAATATATAGTTTTTAGATTCTTTAGTTGAATATAGTTTTCTGAAAGAAATCATTTCTTAATTGCTAGATAGGAAGAAAATCTAATTTGTTTTCTTTAAAGAAATGCAGTGATATGATTCTTTCTCTTTTTAAATACAAATGCAGATTTCTCTTGCATATTTTATTTAATCTATTTAAAGGGTAGAAAATCAGATTTTTGCTTTTTTGTTTTCTCTTGAAAATTAGAAATGATATTGAATATAAAAATAAATAAATCTCTCTTTGTGAATGAATAAATAAATCTGTCTCTCTGTGAGTGAATAAATAAACTTTCTCCCTGTGAATGCTGGAAATAAAATTTCTCCCTATGAATGCTGGAAATAAACTCTCTCCCTGTGAATGCTGGAAATAAACTCTCTCCCTGTGAATGCTGGAAAAATAAACTTTCTCCTTGTGAATGTTGGAAATAAACTCTGTGAGTGAATAAATAAACTTTCTCCCTGTGAATGCTAGAAATAAAATTTCTCCCTGTGAATGCTGGAAATAAACTCTCTCCTTGTGAATGCTGGAAAAATAAACTTTCTCCCTGTGAATGCTGGAAATAAACTTTCTCCCTGTGAATGCTAGAAATAAACTCTCTCCCTATGAATGCTGGAAAAATAAACTTTTTCCCTGTGAATAAATCCTTATTCTCATTGATTGCATAAATATTTTTATATATCTGGTTATATACTTCTCTCTGTGAATATTAGTTGAAATGGAGGAATATATTTCTCTACGAGTAATCCTCAATGTTATTCATATCTGTGAATAAATCCTTATTCT
The DNA here is from genome assembly GCF_030272615.1 of Cryptomeria japonica. Taxonomy (NCBI): domain Eukaryota; kingdom Viridiplantae; phylum Streptophyta; class Pinopsida; order Cupressales; family Cupressaceae; genus Cryptomeria; species Cryptomeria japonica. The sequence continues at coordinate 398,460,633 of NC_081409.1, forward strand.
CATTTGATTGCATAAATATTTTTATATATCTGGTTATATACTTCTCTCTGTGAATATTGGTTGGAATTGAGGAACATATTTCTCTGTGAATAAACCTTTGTGTCATTCATCCCTGTGAATAAATCCTTATTTTCATTTGATTGCATAAATATTTTTATCTGGTTGTATACTTCTCTCTATGAATATTAGTTGGAATTGAGGAATATATTTCTCTATGAAAAAACCTCTATGTCATTCATCCCTGTGAATAAATCATTATTTTCATTTGATTGCATAAATATTTTTATCTGGTTGTATACTTCTCTCTGTGAATATTAGTTGGAATTGAGGAATATATTTCTCTGTGAATAAACCTCTATGTCATTCATCCCTGTGAATAAATCCTTATTTTCATTTGATTGCATAAATATTTTTATCTAGTTGTATACTTCTCTCTGTGAATATTAGTTGAAATGGAGGGATATATTTCTCTGTGAATAATCCTCTGTGCAAATCTAATTATTTGTTTGTTTGTTGAAGCAAATCTCTCTATTTTCATTTCGTGTGAAATTAATTTAAAACAATTTATGTGATAACTTAATTATCTATTTTATTTATGAAGCAAATCTCTCTATTTCATTTCATTCCTACGAAATTCTTGTTCTTATTTTCATAAAATACTTGTTTTATATATACCATTAAAATCTTGAAATATAAACCATATATATATATATATGAAATTTAATTCAAACGATATAGTAAATGTTTGAAAGTGATTTTAATATAAACAAAATTTACTCCGAATGAGTATTGGGCTTCGTGCAGGGTAAGGCGGTTAAGGTAACTGCTTTTGGGGGGGGGGGGTTAGTGGTACCCTGCACTACCCCTGCGGTCACTGTCACGATAGTGGCCGCAGGGGGAGTGGAGGGACCCACGGTGTCCCCTCACCTCTGCAGGCCTGCACCTGCAGGACCGCAGGGGTGACGGGACCTATGGGTCCCCACTCCCCTTTTCCAATAAACAAAATTCATTTTTTTTTTCTTTTGTGGTTATTTTTTTTAGTTTTTCGAAAATTAAAAGAAAGAAATTTGTTTATTTAATTATTTTATATATATATATATAATAAATTGCAATTTAGGAATTGTTATTACTTTCCTTAGTGTAAATTTTAAGTTAGTAAATTTAACTTAGAAAAATTTATTGGGATCATTGAGTAGTAAATTCATAATTAAATTATGTCTAGTAAATTTACAATAAAGTTATCTTTAGTAAATTTTATAATTGTAAATATCAAATTTTATAATTAGATTTATTCAATCTATCTAAGATCCATTGGGGCACTTAGTTCGCATTTAGCAATTAATTCATATTAATAGGATTCGAACCAAATGTCTAAGCGAATTGCTATTCTGGGACTAGTGGCTCTATAAGTGATTTTTCTCATGGTAGAAATCAACACATTTCTCAACCTTGCATGTAACTTATGCTATCCTTGCTTCATGCGAATTAATTATACTTTATTTGCATTTATTGATGACAAAGTTATGTTTCTTCATCTTCATGCAAGTTACACGTTTAATTATTAATATGCGAGTTTCATAATCGTTGTTATTATGCAAGTTATATTTCAAGTTTTGAATATTAAATAATCTAGTTATGATTTTATTTTACGTGATTCATCAAGAAGTTATTTCATTTAATTGAGCTTTGCAATGTCTAAATTATACATGTTCAATTCATAATTATTTTTCAAACATGATGTTTATCATAAGTTAGGAAATTAAATAAAGGAAGTCAGAAACCCAAAACCTAGTAGCGTTTGGTATATACAGTGCCTCTGGGTCACGCTTACGGGTAATGCCATCGTGTTCAACTACTGCACTTAATGCCTAATAAAGTTGCATCAATGACGTCTGTGGCATCATCCCTATAAATCGTCGGGGAGTAATAAGGGACACTTGGAAGTTAAAATCCAAGGGGCGGGTAATGCCCCTTGGATTGATAATCTAATAAGATAATCTTTAAATGATTTTTTCATTCGCTGAGTTAAACCATAGTAAACCCCCTGTTGCTATTTTGGTATGGTTTTGTCATTGATGTCAACACCTACTTTGGAGATCCAGCAACATTCACTGGAAAGCAAGTAAACTATGCAACAGTTACTGGTATATGGTTCACCGGCATGATATATTGTTCACTGGTACCTGGAATGATATGGAAGACACTTGGTAATGTCGAAGACATCATGTAGACACTTTGTTTTGAAGAATTAATCATTGGTATATTCATATTTGCATATTTGCTTTTACCGGCAAATAGGTCTAGGTTATCTAGGGTTACACCGGTAGGTTTATCTTTTCCAGATCAACATGGCACACTATGGAGATGATTTATTATTGTTGTAAATGAATTAAGCCGACATGTTTAATCAGTTATTGCATCAGATATTATATTGTTTGTAAAAATGTTTTATTCTAATATCTTGTAGAGCCGACCTACTAAAATTGGTCTTAGGGTATGGTATAAATGTAAGATCTTATTTGTAAGATCAAGTGTGGAATGCGAAAAAGATTTAAGTGAAGGTATATTCGAGATCAAGCAGGGATATACACGAAGACATCATTTGAAGGTGAAGTTAAGTTTTTGTAAAAGCATATCAACATTACACCAGTACTGAATTCAGCATATGAAGATGCTATTTTGTGCAGTACATTCTTATTGGATTTAACCGTCCAACTGTAGTCAGTGTGACTCCCATTTTGTGATTGAGCAATGAGCTCTAGGCTATTGGCCTTTCTGCATGTGTAGACCCCATTTATGTACACTTACTATCTATAGTAGTATCATCTGATTGTGGGTAAGGTTTCCCACCATGGTTTTTCCCCTTACAAATATTGGTGTCATGTGTTGTGGATGACTTTATGTTTACGTTTCATGCATTAATCCTTATCGGTATAGCAATTTACTATTAACACTGTCTACCGACATACTTAACTGGTTTACCGATATTAAGCATTAAGTTTGTTAATTAGTTTTTGGTTTGAATTTATTAGACAACTGATTCACCCCCCCCCCCCCCCTCTCAGTTGTCTCTAGGACCTAACAATTGGTATTAGAGCGTAGTCCTCTTTTGTAGAAGTTTAACAACTTGAGGAGATCCAATGTCTACTAATTATTTCAGGAAGGACAGTCCTAAACTTGATGGAACCAACTATGGGATATGGAAGATCAGAATGGAGACACATTTGAATTGCATTGGTAAAGACATCTGGGAAGTTGCTAAGAATGGTTATACTACTGCTGTAGCTGGTCAGACTGCTCCAACTACCTTAGCTAAAGATGAAGAAAATGATTTTAAAGCAAGAGAAATGCTTTTGAGCACATTATCAAATCAACAAATCATGGGATTATCAGATAGGTCTACTGCTAAAGCTATTTGGAATCACTTGGAAACATTGAATGAAGGAGATTCCACAGTCAAAATTGCAAAACTTGAAAGCTTCCGAGTCAGGTATGAACATCTAAAAATGGAAGAAGATGAAAGGATTTCTACTTTTATGGAAAGACTAAATGAAATTGTTTTGGGTATTAAATGTTGTGGAGGAACCTTGAGTGAGGATGAAATTGTTTCAAAAATCTTAAGAGGTTTGCCACGGCATATAAAATGAAGGTTACTGCTATAAATGAGTTAAGAACAATGCCTAATACATCAGTAACTAGGGATACATTGATTGGAAAACTTTCAGCCTTTGAAATTGAGGAATTTGGTCCTGTTGCTACTATAAAAACTGATTTGGCCTTTAAAGCATCAACATCATCTGCTCCATCATTTGACAAATCAGACTGGAGAGCCTTTTATGTAAGAGAACTTGAAGAATCTAGAAAGGAGAATGAAGAGCTTGAAGCACTATTTGCAAGAAAAATGCCAAAAGGTCCAATTGGAAGTAAGTATGAAGGTAAAGCACCCTTTAAATGTTTTAACTGCAATAAGATTGGTCATATGGCTTCAAGATGCCCTGATAGACATGCTAGACTAAGAGAAGAAGCTAGAAGAACATACAAGCCTAATCCTAAATATCAGAGATACATATTTAAAAAGAACAAAGATAAATCTTGTTACATTGTTGATGAAGGTGTGACTGATGATTTTGATGAGGATCCAGCAAACAACGGATGGGTTTTTGTTGCTATAACAGAAGATCAACCGACACCTACTGCTCAACCGGTAGAACAAGCCCTAGCAGCTAAAGTTGAAGCAAAGGATGAATGGATCATTGACTCAGGATGCTCACATCATATGACAGGTGACAAAGGTAAATTCTTGAACTTTCAAGAATACAATGGAGGTTTAGTAAGATTTGGAGATGACAAAGCCTGTTCAATCAAAGGTAAGGGTTCCATATCTCTTGATGGTAAGCATAACACTGACAATGTCTACTATGTTGAAGGATTAAAGCATAATCTTTTAAGTGTTGGTCAATTAGTTGAGAAGGGATTTTAGTTACAATTTAAAAATGGAAAATGTAAAATCATGAATAGAATTGGTTTGGAAATTGCAACCAGTAATCAGACTAGAGGCAATATCTTTCATTTGAATAACAGTGAAAAAGAATGCTTAATTCCACATATAGATGAAAGTTGGTTATGGCATAAGAGACTATGTCATGTAAACTTTGATCGCATGGTAAAAATCAGTACTTCTAAGGTAGTTAGAGATCTACCTAAAATTGTGAAACCTTAGAATACAATTTGTAAGGAATGTCAATTTGGAAAACAAGTTAGAGCTAGTTTCAAAAGTATTTCAGAAAAATCCAAGAATGCTCTTGATTTAATTCACACTGATTTATGTGGTCCAGCTAGAACTAGAAGCTTACAAGGTGATAGACATTTCATGCTAATCATTGATGATTATTCTAGAATGTGTTGGGTTACTTTTCTCAGAGAGAAATCAGAAGCACTCAGAAAGTTCAAACCATTCAAAGCAATGGTTGAAACTGAAACCGATAAGAAAATCAAATGTTTAAGATCAGATCAAGGAGGAGAATTCACATCTAAGGACTTTAATACATTATGTGAAGTGAATGGAATCAAAAGACAGTTATCAGCACCTCGGACACCACAGTAGAATGGAGTTGTTGAAAGGAAAAATAGAACTATCTTGGATGCAGCTAGAAGTATGTTATCAGAAGCAAATCTACCACATGTGTATTGGAGAGAGGTAGCTAGCATTGTTGTCAATACATTCAACAAAATTCACATCAACGGTGAAACCGGTAAGACCCCTCATGAACTATGGTTTGGTAATACTCCTACTCTTAAGTATTTTAGAATTTTTGGAAGTAAATGTTATATCAGAAGAGATGAGTATATTGGCAAATTTGATCCTAGAAGTGATGAAGGAATATTTCTTGGTTATTCATCTAAGAGTAAGGCATATAGATGTTCTAATAAAAGATTGCAGAAAATTGTTGAGAGTACAAATGTAAAGATTGATGAACAATTCAAAGGAACTTCAAGGTATATAGACTATGAACCAGCAATAGAAATCGTGACAAATGAACCTATACTGAATCCACCGGTACAAAATGAAGATCCAGTTACCCCGGTATCATGAGAAGATTCCACAATAATTGAAGAACAACAGCAAACTAAGACACCCTGGTATGTAAGATTGAATCATTCTAAAGATCAGATAATTAGAAACAAATTTAAAGGAGTTATGACAAGAAGAAGATTGGCAAATGAAGAGGTATGTCTTATTTCTCAAATTGAACCATCATCTATTAGTGAGGCATGTGAAGATAAATTTTGGATTAAAGCTATGGAAGAAGAATTAGGACAAATTGAGAAAAATAATACTTGGACATTAGTTCCCAGACCTAAAGATAAAAATGTAATTGGAACTAAATGAAGATGGTAAGGTTGTCATAAATAAAGAAAGACTAGTGTGTAAGGGATATTTTCAAAAAGAAGGAGTTGTTTACAATGAAACCTTTGCACCGGTAGCCAGAATTGAGGTAGTTAGACTATTCTTAGCTTTTGCAGCTCACAAGGACTACAAAGTTTATCAAATGGATATTAAATGTGCATTTTTGAATGGAGATCTTGAAGAAGAAGTATATATTGAACAACCTGATGGATTTTCTTTGACAGATGACAATGATATGGTTTGCAGGTTAAGAAAAGCTCTGTATGGATTGAAACAAGCCCCAAGAGCTTGGTATGCAAGGTTGGATAAGTATCTTTTGAAGATTGGTTTTACTAAAGGAAATGTAGATAGCAATTTATATTACAAAATAACTAATGATGACATCTTGATTATTGAAGAATTTGTTGATGATATAAACTTTGGAGGAGAAGATGGATTATGTAAGGAATTTTCTCTTGAAATGCAACAAGAAATTGAAATGTCTATGATTGGAGAAATAAAATTCTTTTTAGGTTTGCAGATTTCTCAGACTGATAAAGGTATATTTTTTAGTCAATCCAAGTACTTGAAAGAATTACTAAAGAAATTTGGGATGGAGAACTCTAAACCGGTAAGCACACCTATGACTACAAATGACAAATTATCTCAAAGGGATGAATCTACACTTGTTAATCCAACTAGATACAAATCTATGATAGGAGGTTTACTGTATTTGACACAAACCAGGCCTAATATTATGAATGCAGTATGTATTGTTTCTAGATTTCAGAGTAATCCTAGGGAAAATCATGAATCAACAATAAAAAGGATTTCTCGGTACTTACAAGGCACAACAAATCTTGGATTATGGTATCCTAAAGATGAAAATTTTGACCTATGTGCATACACAGATGCAAATTGGGCAAGAGATATAGATGATAGAAAAAGAACTACTGGAGGAGCATTCTTTCTTGGAAAGAGATTAGTTTCTTGGTTGAGTAAGAAACAAAGTTGTACATCTTTATCAACAACAGAATCATAATATGTTGCAGCAGCAACCAACTGTACACAGGTATTATGGCTTAAGCAAATGTTGAAAGACATAAAGGTAAAATGCAAGGAACCCATTACTATATACTGTGATAACAATGCAGCAATTGATATATCTAAGAATTTGGTATTACATTCTAAAACAAATCATGTTTCTATCAAACTGAATTTTCTAAGGGAAAAAGTTGAAGAAAAGGAGATAAAATTGGTTTATGTGCATACTAAAGAACAACTTGCATATATTTTCACAAAACCTTTGCCTAAGGAGACTTTTGAGTATCTCAGAGATCAGCTTGGAGTCATACCACCATCGGTAGAGACTTAGATAGTTGATGATTGTCATCAACCGACATAATTAAAAAGACAAATCTTTTATTCCAATATTTTTCCAGGAAGTTACTTCTAAGGGGGAGTAGTTGGTATTTTGTATAAACTTGACTTTGGCATTTGATGTCAAAGGGGGAGAGATATCTATGGAAAAACACATTATCTTTTTGGGGAGAGATTTTGAAAAACACATTTAAGGAGAGATTGGTATGAGAGATTGGTATTGAAAATAAATCTTTGGATAAACACATGTTACTCCCAGGGAGAGAAATGGAGATTGTTGGTTTTTGTATTTGGCATTTCCGTTTTGGCAATTTGATGGTTTTTCCATCTTGTGTTGCCATCAATGCCAAAGGGGAAGATTGTTGGTATTTTGGTATGGTTTTGTCATTGATGTCAACACCTACTTTGGAGATTCAGCAACATTCACCAGCAAGCAAGTAAACTGTGCAACAGTTACTGGTATATGGTTCACTGGCAGGATATTTTGTTCATTGGTACCTGGAATGATATGGAAGACACTTGGTAATGTCAAAGACATCGTGTGGACACTTTGTTTTGAAGAATTAATCATTGGTATATTCATATTTGCATATTTGCTTTTACCAACAAATAGGTCTAGGTTATCTAGGGTTACACCGATAAGTTTATCTTTTCCAGATCAGCATGGCATGCTATGGAGATGATTTATTATTGTTGTAAATACATTAAGCCGACATGTTTAATCGGTTATTGCATCAGATATTATATTGTTTGTAAAAATGTTTTATTCTAATATCTTGTAGAGCCGACCTACTAAAATTGGTCTTAGGGTATGGTATAAATGTAAGATCTTATTTGTAAGATCAAGTGTGGAATGCAAAAAAGATTTAAGTCAAGGTATATGCGAGATCAAGCAGGGATATACACAAAGACATCATTTGAAGGTGAAGTTAGGTTTTTGTAAAAGCATATCAGCATTACACCAGTACTGAATTCAACATATGAAGATGTTATTTTGTGTAGTACACTCTTATTGGATTTAACCATCCAACTATAGTCAGTGTGACTCCCATTTTGTGATGGAGCAGTGAGCTCTAGGCTGTTGGCCTTTCTGCATGTGCAGACCCGATTTATGTACATTTACTATCTACAGTAGTATCATCTGATTGTGGGTAAGGTTTCCCACCATGGTTTTTCCCCTTACAGGGTTTCCACGTACAAATATTGGTGTCATGTATTGTGGATGACTTTATGTTTATGTTTCATGCATTAATCCTTACCGGTATAGCAATTTACTGTTAACACTGTCTACCGGCATACTTAACTAGTTTACCGGTATTAAGAATTAAGTTGGTTAATTAGTTTTTGGTTTGAATTTATTAGACAACTAATTCCCCCCCCCTCTCAGTTGTCTCTGGGACCTAACACCCCCCTTTAGGGTTGATTAAGTAAAATGCTTTTATGAAATTTATTTAATCTTGAAGAGATATTGGTGATTGACAATTTGGTCAAGGGTGACGCTTATGATAGGTGTTAGGATGTAGTTGTTTTAGGCCACAAACAATAGGCCATCTTGAGCCTTTGTTTAAGTGCTACCACCGTGGGTAGCAACCGCAGAGAAATTGTCTGGGACATTGACCCTAGAAAGGGTTGCGTACCCACTAATCAGTTTACATCAAACCATAGAGTAGAATATAGAACTACATACTTTACGCCTTGATCCTGTGCCAAAGAGGGTCTGTAGGCAGTCTTGGGATGGAGTTGTCCCTCGTACTTAGGCGTTCATAGGTGGGGTCTAGGCTTTGTAAGGAAGGATTGAGTAGAACCCTAATTTGAAAGATAATTAAAATGGGAAAAGTAATTCAATGCATACTCAGAAGGAATCCCGTATGGATTCGCTTGACTTCCCAAGGCTTTAAGCCAAATTCTGAGGTAGAATTCAAGCTTTTATTATGTTATTTAATCACTCCTAAGGACGACGATCTCAGTGCACTTCTGTTAGAAGAGTGTAGTACTTAGTGAGTGGCTCAGGACCTAAATGGTCCTGATGAGTCTAAGTCTCTGGCTAGAGCACCTCCTATCCCGATTGGATAAATGCCTACCCCATATGGGTAGATGCCTATCCCATATTGGATAGATGAAATCTTATGTCCCGTATGGGTAGATGCCTATCCCATATTAGATAGATGAAATCTTATGTCCCGTATGGACTGATGCCTAACCCGTATGGTTATATGCTCATCTCGGATGGATGAATGCCTAATCCAAATGGATGGATGCCCAGAGTATGCAATTGAATCAAACACAATGATTAAATTAAACCAAAAAAAAAGAATGGTCAATTTTGTTGGGTTAATTAAGGTGGGTTATTACAACAAGACCAAAACCCAAAATCAAGCAATTACAACCACAACCAAAACTTTACCAAATCCACTTGCATGATAGACTTACATACAACAACAAGCCATCATGACACGAAAATGACTCTTACAAATCAACACCAAAAATCTACCAATCAGAGTAAAACTCAAATGAATACACTTGCACTCTAAATTCATCCATGTTAAGGAATAATAACAATCACTCAAAATATACTTAAAAGCCAATGTCATCTAATTGCAGCTATTTCAATAACTGACTCTTTCATGATAAAAAATCTACATTAGGGAATAACACATCAAAAGGGTCCAAGTAAACATACACCCCAAATATCTTTGCTCAATACTTGATTTAAAATCATACACCTTAAAAAGAGTAACAACAACTCGTAGCTTAATTAAATCATCATTTAAAAATAATATATAATCATTTCAATTTAAGCCAATTTGGCTATAACAAATACTATTTGAATTTGAATCTCAAGTTCATGAAAATAACATTTAAAATACTTTTTAAAACTAAATTCAATATGTAAATGAAATAATCCTTTCCAAATTAAAATCATATCGACAAAACATTATTGAGGGTTATTCATAGCCTTTGTTTTCACAAAAATCATTTACAACTATATGCAATCAAATTTAACATTTTCTTCATATAGTAAATTCAAAATACATATATATATATATAAATTGCAATTATTAAAAAAATAGAAATAACCGAAATGAAAAGTGCCTGTGTTTTTTTTGAAGTTCACGGGAAACATATCGTGGTGTGGGGAGGAGTTTCACCCCCCCCCCCGCCCATCCACTACATGGTGGAAGGGGTTTCTGCCCCCAACACCATGACTGTATAATAGATGTATATTTTTTTATTAGAAAAAAAATCAAAATCAACAGTGGTATAATAGATGTATTATTTTTATTAGAAAAAAAATCTTTGTTCTCAGAGATATACATACACATACAACAGGGTATTTTTTGAGGTAACATACAAAGCAACAAACAAGAGCTGTATTAAAACAACAAATTCATCAAAGTGAAATGTCTTCTTGGGGTTTTCAACATTAAAGATTTAGTTTTCTATCTAGCTTCTAAACCATAATTTTTTATTTCCTTCAGAACACAACCCCCATTTTTGCTCCCAAAACTGAGCAAATTAACAAAACCCCTCTTACCAAATTCACATAAAATAATACAAACAAACATGAAGAATAGCAATCAAAATCAAATTCCCCATCTATACTTTCTTCCCAAATAGAGAGATAAAACCACAAACAAACCACAAACACAACAAACAAACAAGGGTTTTCAAAAACCCAACCTTCCACAGCTTTCCTGGCAAGAAATCTGAGAAGAGCTCCAAATACCAGAGCTTCCACCAAACCCCCTTAACCAGCAAGATGAGAAATTTTCTCCAGCATGAGAAGAATCATCCCATTCTTTTCCAAAAAAAAATCTAATATAAAGCAATTTCCCCCAAAACATCCCATTTTGGGCAAAAAATTCCCTTTTTTAATAAAAATTGAAAATCTTTTCTCCCAATATGAGTATTTTCCAATTTAAATAAATCTAAACTCCTCCCATTTAAAAAGTCAATGAAAGAAGATATTTTATTTTCAAAAAGTTTATTTTTCTTTTCTAAAATGCATAACACATATTTAATTCCACCAAATTGTATTAAACAAATACTCTAATTTGCTAGCTTTATAGAATTGATTTATCAATTTATATTAAAAACAATGGTCTTATTTTTTTTTTTTCTATCCCTTATTTAAATATGAAAAATAATACACATTAACTATTAATTCACTTAAGGTATAATAATTAATTTCACATAAAATACACTAAAGGATAAGATAACAATCACAAAAAGTATAACACACAAACTCAAATAAACCAACATAGAACATGACCCACATATCGACCTTGGAAAAGTGGCCTACTTGGTGAACCAATAGAGTAGACAAAAGAATGATGATGCTCACAACGAACAAGGCTAGGGTTAACATTAGGGCCTTAGAACTACCTCCTCCACTTCCATTAGGTTAATTAGGTACGCTTAGACTTGTGGAGCCAAGTGGAGATGATACCTTATACCTGCAATGCCCTGCATCACCGAACCACACATACATATATATACACAAACATGGTAAACACACCGATGAAGGAGAATCGTGACATTCTGTGTCTCACCAAAATGAGTGACGAAAAATCATCTCCTCGCACCCCATACACTTCCACACAACACAATGACATATACATAAAGCAACTTGCATGCAAAGTAAATGTGTTAGTCCTTTATCAGTAATGCATAAATAAACTTAACATTTCATCATTTATAAAGTACAATGCATAAACAGAGTTAGCAACTACTTATCAATAAGCAATAATTTATAATCAAATTCACCAATTACACTCCAAATCATAATACCAGAATAACACATCACAATCACAATAAAATCAACTATCTGTGTAATCCACTAAAAAGTCAACCTTGGTCAACAAGATTAAAAAGGGTCTGAACAGGGTAGGGGTACTACATTCTCCCCCACTAGGGTCTGACTTACTCCTGGAAGTTGTAAGGCTAGGATAGAATGACAAGGACACCTAAGACATCGCACTCACATATCATAACCCAAAATCATAACTTAACTTAAGGAGAATTGCAATCCACTAAATCAATATACTAATGTATAGAATGTTGGCAATATAGCTTTATAACAGACAATGAAAGATTGTTGATGATTATGGATATAACTGATTAAGGATGTTTACTGTCTTGATATTATTATTTTGTCATTGATGTCAAGAAATTGATTTTCTAATTCAGTATGATGTTGCCATATCTTAAGAAGTATGATATGAAGATTATAAAGATGTCGGTAAAAGACACAAGAAAGAATATGATGAATAAGGGGATGAATAAGGTATTCAATGGGCAACTAGTACTAAGTCAGACAATGATGAGATCACGATGTTTTAGATTGTTTTAAACATCATACATATGTTGTAAAATGTAAAGGTTAATACTATACTATGTTATCAAGCAAAGAAGCTAGTTGGTAAACCCTAAGGAACCTAGTTGGTAAACCCTAAGGTTATCGCTATCGGTTAATGAAGACGGAATGTCTACCAAGTGAAGTTTAGTATTCACCGAGTTGTTACCGAGTTGTAACTGAGCTATAACAAAATGCATTAAATGTTTACATGCGGTATTTAATGAAGGAAGCTGATGAGCTAGAACTGATCAATGATTAGTGAGCCGTGAATGAAGTTTGTTAATGAATCTAAGGCAATGGAAAGTCGACACGAAGATCTACAGCTCAGATTGAACCACAATACCTTGGCACAAGTTCCAAGACTAATATACAAGTTCCAAGGTGGGGTAAAACATTTTCAGATCGAAAGATGCATTGAACCTGGACAAGATTGAAGATCTGATGGCTATGATTGATCATGGGAAATGTGATCAAGGAGATTAAGCGGTTACCTAATTGTTTATAAATAGGAAACTGTTGATAAACAATGTATGCGAGCAAGTGTATGCACAGGGATGCTACATAGTGATTACCGAGCACAGAAGCTTGAAGACCTATTAGAATAATAGAGTATAAAAGCCCAGTAGATAGACAAGATTAGTTCTATGTCTAGATTGTATTGAACAAATACGAATCTGCTTTAGCATTTTAGATGTGAAGTTGCAGATAGATTTTATTACTATTATTTTGTGAAAGTGACAGAAAATCTCTTAACCGAGTGGACTTAACGGTCTTATTTGTAAAACCCTCTAGCAAGGTGACATTCTGATTGAGTTTTTGAAATCCTTTAACAAGGTCACTTCTAACAAAGTGAAGATCCTAACAGATCTAAGGGAAATCCCTTAACCAGGTCACATCTAGCAATGTGTTTGTAATCTTTAACAGGATTTGCTTTTAACCGAGCATACTCTAGAAGAGTATATTTCTTAGCGGGTCCGAAATCCCACAGTGGTTTTTCCCTATTTGGGTTTCCATGTTAAATCTGGTGTTATGAGGTTTATGATGTTTATATGCTTTTGAGTTTGCATGTTTGACAGTTTTGGTTATATTACTAAAATATATGTTACCAAGGTTGAATCTGATGTTTTTATGGAAGATTAAGTTTGTATGATTCACCCCCCCCTCTCATCTTGTTGGCTATTGGATCTATACATATATTAAGTATCAAAACTATCAATTGGTATCAGAGCATTGGACTCTGGAAGGAAAGTTTAAAGGCACTTGAGTTAAAGATCCAAGATGTATAAGAGGGATGCACCAAAGCTGAACAAGTCAAGTTTCTCTACATGACAGAAAAGGATGAAGCTACATCCATCAGGAGTTGGAGAATATGCTGTATACTATCTAGAGAATGATTTTGTTACACCGAGCACCTATCCATTGACTATGGAAGAGATAAAGACAAAGCAAGAACATATTCAAGCAATGATTGAAATAACATCTGCATTGACCGATTTAGAGTTTAATGATCTAGAAGGTTGCAATGATGCAAAGGCAATGTGGGATAAGCTCATATCAGTATATGGAGGAGATGAACATGTTCAAAGAGCAAAAGTAGATAGTCTAAGAGGACAACTTGAATCTATGAGGATGAATGAAGGTGAGAACATAACTCAGTACAGTACAAGACTAAAGGAGATTGTCAATCAAATCAAAGGAGCAGGTGGAACTATTGAAGAAAAGGATATAACAAGTAAGTTGTTAAGAACCCTTCTACCAGCTTATGCAATCCGATTCTCTACAATCAATGAATTAAGGTATGTACCTAATATGCCAGTTTCTTTAGATGCTACTATTGGTAAGCTACATGCATTTGAGTTAAGTAATTTTGATAACAGTGGATCTTCGGTAAATAAAGTTGAATCTGCATTTAGTTCTTTTCATCTTGATGAATCTAATGATTTCAATGAAAGAAAGTATAAGTACTCTAAAGGAGATCACAGTGGAGCAAGTGAAAGATTTCATAAGAACATGGAGGCAGTACACAAACTTTATGAGGAAATCAGAAAGCAAGAAGAGTTTGAAGCACTATTAGCCAAAAGGTTACCGAGAGGCAAAGGTAAGTATAAAGGAAAACTACCTTTGAAATGTTTCAATTGTGATAAAATAGGACATATGGCTTCTAACTATCCTAAAAAAGATCCTACTGAAAAGAGAGATTACCGAGATGACAGACAAAAAGATAACTATCACAGAGGACACTGAGACTTCAGAAGAAGAGATAGAAAGATATGCCTAATAGCTGATGAGGAATCCAATTATGATAAATCAGATGATACAGATATAGAGGAAGTAGTTTATGTGGCTATCAAAGATGGATAAGATGAAGAAAGGTATGAAGAAAAAGCCCTAATATCTCACATAAGCACTAATAATTCCTGGATTATAGATAGTGGATGCTCACATCATATGACAGGAGATAAACACAAGTTTGTTATGTTAGAAGATTATGATGGAGGCTATGTTAGATTTGGTAATGATGCACCATGTCCAGTGAGAGGCAAAGGATATATAACACTTCTTGATAATGCAAGATGCAATGATGTTTATTGGGTTGAAGGTTTGAAATACAATTTGTTGAGTGTAGCACAGCTAAACAACACATGTTACCGAATAGAATTTCAGAAGGGAATTGTCAAAGTTCATGACAAGAATGGAAAGTTAGCTGCTACCGGGATACAAACAAAAGGTAATACATTTCACCTTGACTCAACTCGGAATAAGTTTTTGTACGCAAAGATTGATGATACCTGGTTATGGCATAAAAGGTTTTGTCATGTCAATTTTGATAATCTGATCAAAATAAGTAAGAAGCACCGAGTAAGAGGTCTACCAAGTCTTGAAAAACCTGAGAATGCTATGTGTCAAGGATGCCAAATGGGTAAGATGACAAGATCAAGCTTTACAAGTAAGTCTTACACTTCTAAGGGAATTTTAGATCTAGTACACACTGATCTTTGTGGTCCTATGAAAGTTCAAAGTTATTATGGTGATAAATATTTCATATTATTTGTGGATGACTATTCAAGGATGATGTCAGTAATGTTTTTAAAAGAAAAATCAGAAGCTTTTCAAATGTTTAAATGGTACAAGACAAGAGTTGAAAATGAAACAAGAAGACAACTGAAATGTCTTAGATTAGATAGAGGAGGAGAGTTCACATCTGATGAGTTCAACTTATTTTGCAATGATCATGGTATTAAAAGATAAGTCTTTGCACCGAGAACTCCACAGCAGAATGGAATAACTGAGAGAAGAAATAGATCTATTGTGGATTGTGCTAGAACACCGATGATTGAAAAGAAGGTGCCACAAACATTTTGGAGAGAAGCAATAAGCACAGTAGTTTACACCTTGAACTAAGTTCAATTGAAGAAAGGTCTTTGAAGACACCATATGAAATCTGGTATGATAAGAAACCTAATGTTAGTTATTTTAAAATCTTTGGAAGTAGATGCTATGTTCATAAAGATGATAGAAATGGCAAATTTGATCAAAAAAGTGAAGAAGGAACGTTTCTAGGTTATTCTTCTAGAAGGAAAGCATTTAAATGTCTGATCAAATCATCTAACAAAAAAGTAGAAAGTGCAAATGTGAAAATTGATGAATTTGCAGAAAGAAATGATGAAGGAAATTCCAAGGAACCAGAAGACTATGATGAATTTGTCTATGTTCAACCGAGAAGTCCTATCGAGAAAATTGTTGAAGAAAATGAAGAGAATATCCAATTACCGAGTGATGAAGAAGATCATACAGAGCCTACCGAGCCTATATTAGCCAAGTATGTCAGGAGACATCATGCACTAAGTCAAATTATAGGAGATAAGGATGATCCAGTGATGACAAGGAACAAACTGAGACAAAACACATGTTTGATATCTAAATTTGAACCGAGAATAGTGAAGGAGGCATTTAACAGTGAAGATTGGATAAATGCTATGACAGAAGAGATTGATCAAATCAAGAAGAATGACACATGGACACTAATCCCAAGACTGAAGGACAAAAATGTAATCGGTACAAAGTGGATTTTTAGAAACAAGCTAAATGAAAAAGGAGAGGTCATTCGGAACAAAGCAATACTAGTTTGCAAAGGTTATGCTCAAGAAGAAGGAATTGATTATGGTGAAACTTTTGCACCTGTTGCTAGACTTGAAGGAGTAAGAACATTGTTGGCTTATGCTGCTTTCAAAAATTTCAAGGTATATCAAATGGATGTCAAATCTGCATTTCTGAATGGAATATTAGAAGAAGAAGTTTTTATTGAACAACTTGAAGGATTTGTTGAAGATAATAATAAAGATCAGGTATGTAAATTGAACAAAGCTTTATATGGTTTGAAACAAGCACCAAGAGCATGGTATGAAAGATTTCACTCTTATTTGATTAAGATTGGTTTTATAAGGACAAGTGAGAACAACAACATGTACATGAAGAATGATGAAAATGGAATACTAATCTCAGCCATATTTGTTGATGATATTATATTTTGTGGAAATGACTCTTTATGCAAGAACTTTGGAAATGAAATGAGCAAAGAATTTGAGATGTCATTAATCGGTGAGATAAAGTATTTTATAGGTTTACAGATACTGCAAATGAAAAATGAGATTTTCATTACACAATCCAAGTACATAAAGGAAATCTTGAAGAATTTGGAATGGAGGATTCAAAACCAGTAAGTACTCCTATGACTACCAACTATAAATTATCAAAGAATGATGAATCTGCATGTGTTGATGAGACACTTTACCGATCCATGATTGGAAAGCTACAATATGTTGTTCACAGCAGACCAGACATAACACATGCAGTAGGTATAGTTGCAAGATTCTTTGTAGATCCTAAGGAAACACACATGACAATAAACAAAAGAATTTTTAGATACTTGAAAGGCATAGAGGATTATGGCTTGGTATATCAGAAAGGAAATGATTTTGATTTAAAAGTTTATACTGATGCTGATTGGGCAGGCAACATTGATGACAGAAAAAGCACAAGTGGAGGAGCTTTCTTTTTAGGAGAAAGACTAGTGAGTTAGCTTAGCAAGAAACAAGGATGTGTTTCACAGTCAACAGCAGAAGTTGAATACGTTGCTGCAGCATTGAATTGTATCAACATTGCATGGATCAAACAATTGTTGGAAGGTATAAATGAAAAAGTTATTGAGCCAGTAACTATATTCTATGACAATACTAGTGCCATTAATATTTCAAAAAATCTTGTTATGCACTCTAAGACAAAGCACATCTCTATCAAATATCATTATCTTAGAGAAGAAGCTCAAGAGAAGAAAGTGGTATTGGAGTATGTTAGCACAAAGGAACAAATAGCAGATATCTTCACCAAGCCACTACCAAGGGACACTTTTGAATATCTCAGAAGTAAGTTAGGGGTCCTACCCCTATCTTCTACTCACTGAACGAGTTCAGTGAAAGCATCAATCCGATGACTCTAATGAATATCTTTTGGGAGTTGATGCTGATTTATACACTTTAGGATGTTTTCTAAAGGTATATAGGAAATAATACAGGAAATATTACAGGGAACAGGAATTGAAGACAAATGCTCTAACCGAGACTCAGTTGATACACAACAGCAGGAAATAACTTCTTACAGAAAGTAATTATGTTTTAGTTCTTTAATTTTTGGCATTGTTGTCAAAGGGGGATAAGACCTACAAAGGGGGAGAAGACTAATATAGAGGAAGAAGACCTATCAGAGAAGAAGACTAAAATAAAACTAAGTAGACTACAGATTGGAAAGAAGAAAAGAGGAGAAGTCTAATGTATGGGGGAGAGTATTTCAGCATTTCAGAATCACAGCAATCCGAATCTTTTAAGGTCAAATCAATTGGTTTTACCATCAATGCCAAAGGGGGAGATTGTTGGCAATATAGCTTTATAACAGACAATGAAAGATTGTTGGCATTTCAATAAGGATATTGAGAAGGTTGTTGATGATTATGGATATAACTGATTAAGGATGTTTACTGTCTTGATATTATTATTTTGTCATTGATGTCAAGAAATTGATTTTCTAATTCAGTATGATGTTTCCATATCTTGAGAAGTATGATATGAAGATTATAAAGATGTCGGTAAAAGACACAGGAAAGAATATGATGAATAAGGGGATGAATAAGGTATTCAATGGGCAACTAGTACTGAGTCAGACAATGATGAGATCATGATGTTTTAGAATTTTTTAAACATCATACATATGTTGTAAAATGTAATTATCAAGCAAAGAACCTAGTCGGTAAACCCTAAGGAACCTAGTCGGTAAACCCTGAGGTTATCGCTATTGGTTAATGAAGATGGAATGTCTACCGAGTGAAGTTTAGTATTCACCGAGTTGTTACTAAGTTGTAACCGAGCTATAACAAAATGCATTAAATTTTTACATGCGGTATTTAATGAAGGAAGCTGATGAGCTGGAACTAATCAATGATTGGTAAACCATGAATGAAGTTTGTTAACGAATCTAAGGCAATGGAAAGTCGGCATGAAGATCTACAACTCAGATTGAACTGCAATATGCTGGCACAAGTTCCAAGACTAATATACAAGTTCCAAGGCAGGGTAAAACATTTTCAAATCGAAAGATGCATTGAAGCTGGACAAGATTGAAGATCCGATGGCTATGATTGATCATGGGAAATGTGATCAAGGAGATTAAGCGATTACCTAATTGTTTATAAATAGGAAACTATTGATAAACAATGTATGCAGGCAAGTGTATGCACAGGGATGCTACATAGTGATTACAGAGCACAGAAGCTTGAAGACCTGTTAGAATAACAGAGTATAGAAGCCCAACAGATAGACAAGATTAGTTCTATGTCTATATTGTATTGAACAAATAGGAATCTGCTTTAGCATTTTAGATGTGAAGTTGCAGATAGATTTTATTACTGTTATTTTGTGAAAGTGACAGAAAATCTCTTAACCGAGTGGAGTTAACAGTCTTATTTGTAAAACCCTCTAGCAAGGTGACATTTTGATTGAGTGTTTGAAATCCTTTAACAAGGTCAGTTCTAACAAAGTGAAGATCCTAACAAATCTGAGGGAAATCCCTTAATCGGGTCACATCTAGCAATGTGTTTGTAATCTTTAACATGATTTTCTTTTAACCGAGCATACTCTAGAAGAGTATATTTCTTAGCGGGTCCGAAATCCCACAGTGGTTTTTCCCTATTTGGGTTTCCACGTTAAACCTGGTGTTATGAGGTTTATGATGTTTATATGCTTTTGAGTTTGCATGTTTGACAGTTTTGGTTATATTACTGAAATATATGTTACCGAGGTTGAATCTAATGTTTTTATGGAAGATTAAGTTTGTATGATTCATCCTCCCCCCTCTCATCTTGTTGGCTATTGGATCTATACGTATATTAAGTATCAGAACTATCATAGAAATCAACATCCAAGTCATCTAGCTTAACATAAACATTTCCTATTTTTTTATAAATCAAATGGTTAACATTGAACATTCTTCTTTTTTACGTTCCTTAATTACATAAATCAATACATTAAAAGAGTTACAACAAGATTCATTATCTCTAATTACCTAGTGTTAGAGTAAAATGCATTAGTTTACTTGATTAATTAAATCATATTGATTTAATAATTAAGTCACCTTTTCTCTATTTCATTTAAGCTAAATTTAGGAAGCTAAACTTAAGAATATTAATTATTAATTAATTATTAATTATTAATTTCTTTTAGGGTTTATGTTTTTAGGTTTTGATCTCCTTTTATAAGGATTGATCCCTTTGTAATCCTTAACCAATTTGATTATTATTATTGCATTCTTTTTCTCTAGCTTTTCAAAGCAATCTTTGTGTTTTGTGAACCTTCCATTGTTGTAATAGGTTATTTGCATACAGGTGTTCACTGGGTTCTCTGAGGTTGTATTCTACAACTTTTACATGGTATAAGAGCTTTTGACCTGAGGCTTTCCTCTTCTTCAGATGGGAGATTCTACTTATAGAAGTTCTTGTGTGCAATTTGGGTTTATTTGGACCTCACCATTGAATCTAGCACATGTGAAATAGTCAAGATTGACCTTTTGTTTGTCAATTTTTGATTCCCGAGGCTAGATCTGTGAGGGTTTGAAAATTAAGCTTTTTTTGTGATCTAGGGGAACCTATTTTTTGGACCAATTTAGGCAAAAAAGGACATCATGTTAGGCTTTCGAATGCTGATTCCATGAATTTTGATATATAATTTGCCTATTTTCGGTGACAAGGGCATGATTTTTTATTGGCACATTTTTCGAGGCACAAAAATCCATACGACTGTACCTGCACCTACATCATAAATATTTCCAAAAAAAATCAACATGTTGCAAATTTACATTGCATCAACGCTAACGTCAGCATGACATCAGCGCTGACATCATGTTGACATTAGTAGTACGGATGGCTTGCATGGCCCCCTGTGACCCTCTTGTGCCCTAAAAGAGGGGTTTTTTCTTCTTTCGGCTATAACTTGGACATACGATATCCTTTTTTGGCAAACAAGATATCATTGGAAATCTGGTTTCATCTACTTTCCATATATGTGGGTTTCATCACCTAGTTTTGTTGCTAGTGTATTCTACAACCATTTGAAGTCAGAGGTGTTGTTTTCAGTCCCGAGCTTGTAAATTTTCACCAGTTTCTCCATTTTTTTTGATTCCAACAGCATTGGGATGGTGTTTTAGAGCTCTTTACAACCATCCATGCACTTTTTCTAGATTTTACTCCAAGTACATTTTATTCAGTTTTTTGTGTTTTCACACTTTGGTGAATTACTTGGACATATGACATCGTGGAAATTTCTCGTTTGCGTGGGATGACTTGTTTTTGGTTGTTCTTCATGTATTTATAGTCTTATGTCTTTTTTTGACATTATGAGCTTTCATTGTAAGCACTTATTATTTTTTAATCGCACTGAGATAAAGTGCCTCTATATTGCACATGTATTATGGAATCTTGCACATCAGTTTTGTGCCTTATTATACTCACACTATGATATAAAGTGCCATGGGGGTTTTATGTTTGCCTTTGTTTGCCTTTATACCTTTCTCATGCATGTGTGTCTTGGTTTGCACACCCTTTGTATTTGCTTGTACTTTCTTGTCTGCACGGTCAAATGTTCTTGGGTCTTCTTCATGTACTACATTATGGATTTCAGATTCAGTGTACCTATCATACCTCTCCCTTGTTAGCATTATGGGGGGGGGGGGGGGGGGTTCTACTATCGGTGCTAATAATTCCTTGGTTTCATATTGGAGTGAGATATGTATTCAGTATTTGTTCCTATGTACTAGACAGATGCAACGATTGGTTACCCATGCATTTTGGTGAGATGGAATACTTACCATATGGACACTCTTGCATTTTTATTTTTGGAGGCAACCTTCCATTTTTTCATTTGATCTATTCTTCAGACTATTGGTACTTGTGCCATCTGTATCTTCAAGTTCCAGATGTTTTTCCTGTGTTTTCCATCTGAATTAGATTCAAGCGGTGTCATTAAGGGCACTCAAGCAGATTCATGTCTTCTTGATCCCGATCATCTTTTATTTCAGAGGAGGTTCTTATTTCAGCATCTTAGCAGTCATTCTATGACAGAGTTTGCAGCTTCTTCATGCTTCAGTGATTCTTCATGCTCATCTTTTGTTCCTATCTTTTGGAACATTCTTGTTTGGAGGCTTCTTAGTCCTTCACTTGAGCTTTCATCTCTTCTTGGAGAGGAGTTTTGTTCTCATAGGGTTTTCTCCTTTTTCTCCATTTTATAGAGATTTCATTGTACTTGGGTACCTCATCAGGCCTTGTTGTTGGGACCCATTTTGGCTTTCATGCATCTAGTCCTTAGTTGTTTTTTAGCTTCTCCCTAACTTCATCTTAAGGGGGGTGTTAGATTAAAATGTATTAGTTTACTTGATTAATTAAATCATATTGATTTAATAATTAAGTCACCTTTTCTCTATTTCACTTAAGCTAAATTTAGGAAGCTAAACTTAGGAATATTAATTATTAATTTATTATTAATTATTAATTGCTTTTAGGGTTAATGTTTTTAGGTTTTGATCTCCTTTTATAAGGATTGATCCCTTTGTAATCCTTAACCAATCTGATTATTATTATTGCATTCTTTTACTCTAGTTTTTCAAAGTAATCTTTGTGTTTTGTGAATCTTCCATTATTGTGACAGGTTATTTTCATACAGGCGTTCATTGGGTTCTGTGAGGTTGTATTCTACAACTTTTATACCTAGGTTATACATACTAACACCTTATTAAGCTTCTAGGGACTACTATTCCAACATACATTCATACAAGAAAGATCTTCTATAGAAATCCCTATCCCAAATATACATATCATATTGAACAAAACATCATAACTTAGTTTATCCAAACATGAAAACATTTACTTTTTATCAATAACCATCATAAAGATGGTATTTACATGTCTACTACAATATCCTAATTATACACACTTCCCGCATTACCAGGTCAAGCATAACATACTCTCAAATTAAACTTTAAAATTCAGTTGTAACTAATATTTCACACTACCTCTAAGGCAAATAATACATACACATTAAACGAATAAAGGTTCATGGTGCAGAATCACATCAATAACAACACTAGAACATCACTCCTAATACCAGATACAACCTCATACAAAAGAAGAAACAAATATGATTACCTACATCCAACCATCTAAGGTCTACTTAATTCAATTAGAACCCATGTAGGCTTTTCAAACACTCAACAAGACAATAAATCTATAGATCAAAAATATTTATCTAACATTTATCACACAATCTATTAGATCCAGTTCACACTTCTTCCTACTACATCTTAAAATTCAGACGATTACAAACCAATTTCATCAAACAAATACACTTATTTCGTTAACTAATCTCATTATTTATTTAGTTACCTCATTATGCCTAGAATCACTCTCTGCGGTGTTCCCCCTTAACACACTATCAAAGGTTCAAGTGAACATGATAGATATAATACTTAACACATAGCTAGGGCCAACTATTACAAACATTCAAAATGACCACCATAAATCTCAAAAGAACGTCATCCCAAAGATGATTGCCAAATACAATGATAAATAGGAAAAATATCGGTAATTTTGAAAATCAACAAAATAAAAAATAAGACAAGTGTCAAATTTAAATGAAAAGGGATGAGAGTTTAGTGGCCATTTTGTCATAAGAAATTTCAAAAGAAAATGCTAGCCCCTTAGCCACAAAACACAAGTCAAAAGACAATTATAACACTGTCGCAATAAGGAAAACATGAAACAAAGTGACCATTTTCAGCCACATCATAGAGAGTACCCGCTACACCATATCCAAGATCACACATCCTGAGTGCGTTAGAGAATGAATCAAAGACACTAAGGCTATTAGACTAACTACCATACATTAATACCGTGCAATCTTAATTCACAAGTGTCACCTTCCCAACATCATCATTTATTCATATTACTAGAATTCCCAAATCGAATAAGGTAAGGAAGTAACATCATTTCTATATTTTCACTAACCAAACACAACATTCTTATAGTTCTTAACAATTACACAAAATTTTTGCGAAGCTAAGAATTTTTTTTTTCAAAATAAAATGGAATCACAAAAGATTAATTTCTTATTCTCTACACACATTCAACATGCAGTGATAAGATTATCTTAATCAATACTTTTTCCCTTTCATGATCTATCAATCATCTAAATTACATGGATTACTTATAAAATCTATGCAAAAAGTATTCCATTTACTTACTTACTTGACATGATGCACTAATAGGCAAAACATACATTTTGGTTTCCAATGCAGAATGATACAAATGTTTCTTAGTACACGCCTCATACTATACATTTAAAAACTATCAATTATTTCTATTTAATTTTTTTTTTTTTTCAATTACATCATTTACTAGAATTTCTTTTAATCTTCATAACTAGATAGAGAGAGAAGGGAGAGAATTTTCAATAGTCAATCTCTTCACACATATGCACGTAAACTAACAAGATCACATAAGTAAGGCTAGATTTCTCCCTATATGCCTATCATCTATATTGTACTATTTTTCATTTCGCTATCAATATAAAAGAATGAAAATTGGCTTATCATGATATTTTCTTATATTAAAGATGCCATTAAAGTTTTAATTTCCAGATGAGAATAATAAAAGACAATCTTTCCTTACATACTAACTTTATAGCGAAACCACTCACTACTCTTAATTAATATAAACACATCATTAACTATGACCATTCATTAAATGTCAAAACATGAGGAGAAGAAGGAAAAGTAAAATTACCCATTAACTAATATAGGGTTATGTAGGCACACCAAACACGTTCTACATTTACACATTCTATTTATGCAAAATCAATTTAATATGCCATCTGCAATTACATTATTGTATTTTTCTTACACGTCATTATTCGAGTTGGTCATGTAAAACACACAATGAAACCTTTAACGAAAACACATCCAATTTCATCCTATACCACTATAACATAATCCTTTTACCCATCCAAGATATCTTCTAACATTCAAGTACACACTAAGCTCTCCAAGATTCACATAAGTGTTTCATGAAACACAACATACAGATATTTTAATTTCCAGAGAGAATGAGGAAGAAATACATCTAATTCACAATGACTATGCACTTAACATTTTATCTACAAGCTCTCATAATTACAACATTAAATACAATTACCAGTATAACACAAGTGCACAATCATTCTTTCAAACTTAAGACAATGCATTATTCAACCTATTACGCCAGTCTAAATAGTATAATATCAGTTAAGAAGGTACATCCAATTAACTCTAAAAATGAGAGTAATTGTAGACCTAAACATCTTACAAGAAAACAACACACATAAAATCACACAACAACCACTATTCATCAATTAGGAAGAGCAAGAACTGAATACACATGATACACTCATTTAGGGTTTTAAAAAAGAGCGAGTTATAGAACAAAGCATGAAACATCTAAGATCTTCAAGATCCCAAGCATTAATCAAAAACCTACATCAGAGAGGCAAGCATACAATGAAAATACTATATACCATACACCGCACTAATGGCACAAGTTACACTAGAGATCCTAATGTATGCAAACCTTGGCTCTGATACCAAGTGTAATGCCCCATCAAGAAATCCTAAAGGAAACAACTACAAACACTCGAAAAGAGTGAAATATATATATATATATATATATATATATATATATATATTTAAATAAATTAGAACACGTTAACGTGAAAGATAAACATTACAAAGAAGTTGCACATGCGGAAGACTTAACACAAACTCCTAAAGGGTTTCCCAACGTGAATTACTTAATTAAACTATACTTTCCTTAAGGTCAATTAATACATTTAACAAATACATTTAACCATTAGAATTCTTAATCACACTAATCAATGATTGTAGATACATTGCATGAGATAACAATTACATTACTATACTTCATTCAAATTCACACATTCAAATATATTACAATAATGATTTAATTAAAGATAGAATTCCTATCATTTAACTTACATCATAGCACATTTCTTTTATATTTTCAAAGATAACTTAGTAGTACAATTGCACTTATACATCAAGTCACATATAAATTACATAATGATTACATCAATTACAACTTCCATGAAGGCATACACATAACATATGATACAACTGACCACATAAGGGTTCAAGAGATACAAAAATGATCGGAGGCATCAAAGAGGTTCCAACTGGTACAGTGGAATGAAATGAATTCCAAGAGAAACATCTGGAGCACCTGCGAAGATATTCCATCGCAAGAAGGCACGAACAAAATACCCAATGGAAAGTGGCACTACTACTCGATCATGTGGCCCAAAAAGGAACCACCCCTCTGTGCTAGAAGATAGCACTAAGGCCCTCAAACAAGCCACAATAAAGCATCACATGGTCTCACATGTACATATGGTACTCTCACAAGACATAAGCATACAAACATTACTCTCACAAGAGTTCTCCAAGTAAAGCCAACACATGACCACACACTAGCGAACATAAGGGAAGAGTGTCATCGCATAGCTAGTATGGGTTACCCTGATAGGCCTCCATAGGCCCTGAACCCCATCCTAGGTTACCCTGGTAGCCTCTCCTGAACCTTCATCCCCATCCATGTCTCATGTGGACCAAACAAACTTTTCATGAGGACAAGGTAGTTGGTTTTCCATTCCAGGCCTTCCCACTGCATCCTGAGCCTGTACTAGTAGCCATCTATGAGCGGGGCATAATTAATCATGATTAATGTTTGAAACCCAAACCCAGTTAATTAATTTAGTTATCACTTACTTAAAACAACTTTCGATGGGTTACCCAACCTTCCATAGCTTTCCTAGCGAGAAATCTGAGAAGAGCTCTAGATACTAGAGCTTCCACCAAACCCCCATAACCATCAAGATGAGAAACTTTCTCTAGCATGAGAAGAATCATCCCCTTCTTTTCCAAAAAAATTCCAATATAAAGCAATTTCCCTAAAAATATCCCATTTAGGGCAAAAATTCCCTTTTTTAATAAAAATTAAAAAACTTTTCTCCCAATATGAGTATTTTCCAGTTTAAATAAATCTAAATTCCTCCCATTTAAAAAATCAATGAAAGAAGATATTTTATTTTCAAAAAGTTTATTTTTCTTTCCTAAAATGCATAACACATATTTAATTCCACCAAATGGTACTAAACAAATACTCTAATTTGCTAGCTTGATAGAGTTGATTTATCAATTTATAGTAAAAACGATGGTCTTATTTTATTTTTTTCTCTTATTTAAATATGAAAAATAATACACATTAACTATTAATTCACTTAAGGTATAATATTTAATTTCACTTAAAATACACTGAAGGATAATATAACAATCACAAAATGCATAACACACAAACTCAAATAAAGCAAAATAGAACATGACCCACATACCGACATCAGAAAAGTGGCTTACTTGGCGAATCGACAGGGTAGACAAAATATTGGCGATGCTCACAATGAGCAAGGCTAGGGTTAACATTAGGACCCTATAACTACCTCCTCCACTTCCATTAGGTTAATTAGGTACACTCAAACCTATGGAGCTAGGTGGAGATGATACCTTGTACCTACAATCCCTGCATCATCGAACCACACATACATATATATACATAAACACACCGGTGAAGGAGAATCATGGCATTCTGTGTCTCACCAAAATGAGTAACAAAAAGTCATCTCCCTATTGGCAATGTGATTGTCATTGACATCAATTGGTATAGGATGGTTACCGGTATAAGAGATGTTTGTGCAGTATTGTTATTATTGCATACTTGATGAGATGTCTTTGATATTCACTGGTAAGTGATATTGTACACAAGTTAGTGTTGACTTGTGCAAGGATTGCAGACCGGTAAATGATATGTTGGCAGTGCATTGTTTCCAACTGACAAATGAGTTAGTGTAGAAGTGTCAACCGACAATCGGTATGTTGAAGGATGTTTGGACAAGAAACAACAAGACTCCCCACTAGATAAAGAATTAGTCACCATAAGAAGTAGTTGACATGATGATGCGGTCACAGGAGTTACTCAGATTGAAGTTTAGTAGTCTTATGCATGACCAGAGCTCTCTGGATAGACAAGTGACCAGTCTTCTTAGTGATCAGTGACTGGTGGCATAAGATAACAAAGTTACACCGGTGATACAGGTTGAAGGATGATATCCACTAGGAATCTCGGAGCAGTGACTGGTAAGATGGATGTGATGACCAAAGGTGAGTCAGTCATGGTGAGATATCATCAAACAAATGGATAGTAAAGTTTATTGCAGTTAATAATCAATTAAGGTGAGATTTGTGCGGATTTTTTGGTTCGCATTAAAAGGGAAGAACATGACCCAGACGTTGGTAAAACTATGAGTTGCAGAGGCAGTTAAGGATGAGTCATTGGAAAAATTGATTGAGCGTGCAATGAGAGTGTGGGAAGATTTGGAAAGTTTTGAATTTCAAATCTACTAAGTTTTGTATAAAGGTTTCTAGCAAAAAATAAAAAGATTGATCGTAAAAATTGCAAAGTGCAAATACTTTGAGAGGCAATCCAATGTGCAGAGTGAAGAGTGAGGAAGTGCTAAGTGATTTAGAAAAGCAGAGTGTGTGTGAAGTAGACCGACAAAGTGTAGAGCCAAGGGTGTGAGTAGAGAATTGACAGAGTGCAAAGTTGAGGGTGTGAGCAGAGAACAGATAGAGTGCAGAGCTGAGGGTATGAGCAGATAACCGGTGTAGTGCAGAGCAGACACAACTAGTGCAGATAGAGTATGAGTTTCATTGTGATCTGATCAAGCTATCAGTAGCTATTTCAGAAGATGGAAGAGATATGGTATGCAAGATGAAGAAGGCTCTGTATGGGCTAAAACAAGCACCAAGAGATTTGTATGAGAGGTTGCACTCATATCTGCTACGCATAGGGTTCATAAGAACCAGTGACAACAGTAACTTGTACCTAAAAAATGGAGAAGGAAAACATCTGATTGCAAAAAATTTGCAATCAGATGAGCAAAGGTTTTGCAGATGAAATGAAGTGATAATTTGAAATGTCCATGATCAGTGAAATAAAATTCTTCACCAGTCTGCAAGTATCTCAGCTAAAGAATGGTATATTTATTAGCCAGCCCATGTACATAAGGGAGATATTGAAGACTTTTGGAATGGAAGATTCCAAACCTGTTGGAACTCCAATGGTTATAGGTTGCAAGCTCTCCAAAAATGATGAGGCCAATTAAGTGAATGAGACACTTTATCAATCCATGATTGGTAAGTTGCAGTATGCAGTACACAATAGACCCGATATAGCACAAGCAGTTGGCTTGTTTGCTAGATTTGCTGCAAATCCAAAAGAGACTCATATGGTGGTGGTCAAGAGAATATTTAGATACCTTAAGGGGAGAGATAAGTATGGTCTCTGGTATCCACATAAGGGAGATTTCAACTTAAGTGTCTTCACCGATGTAGATTGGGCAGGGAACATTGATGAGAGAAAGAGCACTAGTGGAGGTGCATTATTTCTTGGAGACAGGATTGTGTCATGGACAAGCAAGAAACAAAATTGTATCTCTCAATTCATAGCTGAGGTAGAGTATGTGGCTGCTGCAATCAAATGTACACAGGTAGTATGGATCAAGTAGATATTGGAAGGTATCCAAGAAAAGGTGACTGAACCTGTGGTGATTCACTGTGACAACACTAGTGCTATCAACATATCCAAGAATCCGGTGATGCATTCCAAGACAAAGCATATACCTATCAAATATCACTACCTCAGGGAATAGGTTCAAGACAAGGAAGTAAGGTTGGAGTATATACCAACAAAAGAACAAGTGGCAAATATCTTCACCAAGTCACTACAAAAGGACACCTTTGAATATCTCAGAGGTAAGCTAGGGGTAATTCCCCTGCATATTCTAAGATGATTAAAGATCGGAACAACATCAATTCGATATGATTTTCCTGAAGAATCTATGTATTTGGATTGATGATTATGGACTACTCCTATTAGGGGGAGAAGTCAGTGTAGTTTGTGAAATAGGGTTTCTAGACTACACCTTTGGCATTGTTGTCAAAGGGGGAGAAGTTTGAATACAGATGATGTAACATGAAGGAAGATGAAGACATATGTGACAATAAAGTTAGAAGTAATATGAATGGAAGCCAACTGAAAGGGGGAGTAAGATCATTACTCAAAGATCGGTTCAGTAGAAGCAAAAGTGAGTGATTGCTAAAGAGGAATCAAAAGTGCTGCCATCAATGCCAAAGGGGGAGATTGTTGGCATTATGATTGTCATTGATGTTAGCTGGTATAGGATGGTTACTGATATAAGAGATGTTTGTGCAGTACTATTATTATTGAATACTTATATTGTTGCATACTTAATGAGATGTCTTTGATATTCACCAGTAAGTGATATTGTACACAAGGTAGTGTTGACTTGTGCAAGGACTACAGACTAGTAAGTGATATGCTAGTAGTGCATTGTTTCCAACTGACAAATGAGTTAGTGTAGAAGTGTCAACTGACAACCGGTATGTTGAAGGATGTTTGGATAAGAAACAACAAGACTCCCCATCGGATAAAGAAGAAGTCACCATAAGAAGTAGTTGAGATGATGATGTGGTCACAGGAGTTGACTCGGACTAAAGTTTAGTAGTCTTATGCATGACTAGAGCTCTCTGGACAGACAAGTGATTAGTCTGCTTAGTGATCAGTGACCGGTGGCAGAAGATAACAGAGTTGCTTTGGTGAACCAGTGATACAGGTTGAAGGATGATATCTATCAGGAATCTCATAGCAATGACCGGTCAAGTCACTCATGGTGAGATATCATCAAACAAACAGATAGTGAAGTCTACTGCAGTTAACAATTAGTTAAGGTGATATTTGTGTGGATTTTCTAGTTTACATTAAAAGGATAGGACACAACCCAGAGGTTGGTAAAACTATGAGTTGCAGAGGCAGTTAAGGATGAGTCATTGGAGAAATTAATGGAGAGAGTGTAGTGAGAGTGCGGGAAGGTTTGGAAAGTTTTGAATTTCAAATCTACTAAGTATTGTATAAAGGTTTCTGGCAAAAACTAAAAAGATTGATCGTAAAAATTGCAAAGTGCAAATCCTATGAGAGGCGATCCAATGTGCAGAGTGAAGAGTGAGGAAGTGCTAAGTGATTTAGCAAAGTAGAGTGTGTGTGAAGTAGACTGGTAGAGTGCAGAGCTGAGGGTGTGAGTAGAGAACTGACAGAGTGCAGAGACAAGGTGTGAGCAGAGAACTTACAGAGTGCAGAGTCGAGGGTATGAGCAGAGAACTGGTGTAATGCAAAGAAGACACAACCGGTGCAGACAGAGTATGGGTTTCATTGTGATCTGATCAAGCTATCAGTAGCTATTTTAGCAGATAAACTTCTCGTTGCTTTCTAACCATTGCAACTCAAAATCCCTTAACCGAGTGGACTTTAACAGGTCCTTTTGTAAAATCCCTTAACTGGGTGATATCTTAATTGATGATCCTAAGTCCTTTAACAAGGCTACCTCTAATAGGGTAAAGGCACTAACAGGCCTTAAAGAAAATCCGTTAATCAGGTGGCACCTAACAATGTCTTTGTAATCTCCTAACAAGGATGGCTCCTCACAGGGCATACTCCAGAAGAGTGCAAATTTTGTGAGTTTCTACTCACACCGTGGTTTTCTCCCATTTGGGTTACCAAAAGATAAATCTTGGTATTATTGTGTATCTTTTCATGCATGCATGTTCTCCTATAATAGTTGTTTGTATTGATGAATATTAAGTTAGCACAAACTTGAGTAAAAAGGTTTTAATTTTGTAAAACCAGTAAAGTGTTGATTCACCCCTCCCCTCTCAGCACTGATTGGGACTAACACACCCTGCACCCCATACACTTCCACACAACACAACAACATATACATAAAGCAACTCTCACGTAAAGTAAATGTGTTAGTCCATCATTAGTAATGCATAAATAAACTTAACATTTCATCATTTATAAAGTACAATGCATAAACAGAGTTAACAACTAATCATCAATAAGAAATAATGTATAATCAAATTCACCAATTACACTCCAAAGAATAATACCAAAATAACACATCACAATCACAATAAATCAACCATCCACGTAAGCCATTGAAAAGTCAACCTTGTTCAACGAGGTCAAAAAAGGTCTTAACAGGGTAGGGCTACTACACTCCCCCTATTTGAACCTCTTAATCTGTACCATTTTTAAAAGAAAAATACTAATCCAGAAACTAGATTTTGAGCACTATGAATCTTATTCTTGTCACATCATTAAATTTTGAGTGTCTTTGATTTCTCATCTAAGATCAATTTTTTTATTGATTTAAAAAAAGTAGTCAATTTTGGCTCCCTTTTGATCTCTCATCTCCATGTTCATATCATAGACAATTAATCAAACTAGAAATAATGAACTTGTTCTTAGTAGTAATTATGCTTAGTTGTTGAAAATTCACACACAACTACCATGATCCATTTTCTTTCAAACCACAAGTAGATGTGAGATATAAGGGCTAACAATCAAATAAATGGCCCTTACATCAAACAATCCTTTGACTAGCTTCTCAATTTTTTATTTTACATATAGAGATATTGACGTGGTTGAATATTTGGTTGTTAAAATACCCAAAATTAATTGTATTATGTGACCTTGCAAGTGTTGAAGTGTTAATCCTTGATGTTATACAAATTCT
Organism: Cryptomeria japonica; assembly: GCF_030272615.1. Lineage (NCBI taxonomy): Eukaryota > Viridiplantae > Streptophyta > Pinopsida > Cupressales > Cupressaceae > Cryptomeria > Cryptomeria japonica. Next base: position 398,493,607 of record NC_081409.1, read on the forward strand.
TGAGTGTGCTTCTCAATAATTAATTAAAAACTAAGGATTCAACTAGGTCCATCACTTATATTATATTTATAACACAAATGGGCCAAGGTCCATTAGAGACCCATTTAAAGTAACTTCTCCATGTGATGTGAACTCATAATTTTTTTTGGTATTAATGTCATTCCTTTAATATATATTTTTTCTCATCAGCCATGAAATACATCCAAATTTCAACAAAATATCACATGATGGGCTAAAAGCATGAAATCGCTAAGCTCCTAAAACTATTTTGCAACTACTTTTAATAAAAGTAAAAATATTTTGTAATTATATATTATGATTACCTACTAGAACCTTGAGATTTTCCATTTGTCCTTATTACATCCAAAATAATTTGACATTTGTCCTTAAAATTATCCTCATTACTTATTTGTGTATCCATATCTTGAATAAAATAAAATAGTTTTAACTAATTGAGAAAAATAATCCAGAAATTGCTAAGTGGAGGTAAAAATACTAAGAATAACACCTCAATAAATGTGAGAGATGTCATTATTTCCTTCACATTTAGGTTTACAATCATTTTTGTCAAATTCATTGTTCCCTTTGTATGGGATATGAGGACATACAAATCAATTATGCTAATACTCTTTAAAGTAGAATCTTTGATAAATGCGAGAGATGTCAGTATTGCCTTTGCATTTCAATTTATAATCTTTTTGGTGAAATTCATTGTTCCCTTTGTACGAAATATGAGAAAATACAAATCAATTATGCTAATATACTCTCAAAAGTAGAATCTTTTATAAATGTGAGAGATGACATTATTGCCTTTGCATTTTAGTTTACAATCTTTTTTGTCAAATTTATCGTTCCCTTTGTATGAAATATAAAAACATACAAATCAAGTATGCTAATATTCTTTGAAGTAAAATCTCTAAGACCTTTATTCCAGTAGGAAAGGATTACAAAAGCAACAATACTTGATCTAAATTCATAATAAAAGATCCTCTATCAACAAAGACATAAAAGATAATCAAAACTAAATGTTGTGATTTGTTTGATTAGACTTTTGTTTGTTGTTGGTCCATTAAGCACAAATGAATTCAATTTGCCCCATGCAATTTCAAATGCATATAATTTCGGTGGATGTTTTGGTAGGGCCTACAAAATGTCATTATTAATGTTGATGCTTGTTTTGCAAGAAGATTGTTGTTGTTGTTAGTTTTTTGATATCATGAGATAATCTAGCCACTCAGTCGAGCAACCCAAACAGATGTTGCTTTGATCTTACATTTTGTTGAGTTCTGGAATATAGAGGGGGGCAAAGTGACTTGAGAATACTTTGATGGATGACTGAGAAAATTCAAACAACCCAACTGCGAGATATGTAGATTATTATTATTAATTCCATTGTTGTTATTTATCTATTTTGTTTATTCGATTTGATATATATCACTGTTAACAAAATTATGCCATCACTCATGCACAATATGGGAATGATGTTCAAATTATATCATTGTCCCATCCTAATCATGAATATAGAGTACATGTCAATGGAGACTCAAAAAGTTAGTGCCATTTTTATTACCTAATATGACTCAACAAGTTATTCTTTGAATTAATGGCCATACCATTTCCATCATTAACAAGTAGAATTATTTTAAAAATTATGTTGTAAGGAAAGAATATCATTACACTCTATCACTTGTTGGAATTTTGATGAGACCAGTGCAAAATCTTTGACGATTTATTAAAGGTTGTCTTAAATTCTTGAAGCAGTGCAAATAATTGGATTTATTGCATCTTTTACTTTCACTTAAGCATATTGGAGAAGAATCTCTCAACGCTTTAGTGCTTTGGGAGGCTTAACTACAACTCTAATTATTTTTGTTTGTTGTGTTTTTAGATGTATTATCATTCATTAGGTTTGTTAATTAAAAATTCACTAAATGAATATTGAATTTGAAAGGTTCTTAATGAGCCCACCGGGGATAAAGTCTTCTTGCATGCAAGGCTCCAATATGTAAAAGGGATGAGGCCAAGATCATGCCCCGAACGAATTCGCTGGAATGGATATCCCTCAATCCTTAGCTCTTAGCCAAAGAGGTTCTAGTGCTCTTGTATCAAGTAGCAAAAATGAATTTGTGGATGACCTCCATAAAAAATTTAAAAAAAAGCTAGGGTTGAGGACCCAATAGTCATGCACCCTAACTTCATGCGTCTCAAAAGTTGACATAACAATGTCGAAAATATCTAAAAAAATTATAGCATCTTCTATGACAAGTTAACTGTTTATACTAAGGTATCGAATCATCGTTATTATTTTTGATAGGTTTTTTAAATATATTTGTTAAAAGTTTCTAAAATACCCATTTTCGAACCCCCTACCAATCATAGTGAATTGGCATACCTACACTTGACCTAATAGTTGAACATATCGTCACCTAAAAAATTCACTCCCTAGCACATATGTAAACACTTAATATTATTTGATTGTACATTATTCTATTAATAATTAAATAAAATTAATCTATATTCATTTTTAGTTCCCACTGATAGCAGGTTACTAATGCATTCATTTAGAATGCAATTTATTTTTTCTTGACCAATTAGATCGAGTAATTAAAATTTCTTTGTTGTATTTCTATAGTTTAAATTAAAAATACATTTTATATAATTTAAATATTGTTATTTGTTTGTTATTCTATTGACTTGTATAACTATATAATTTGTTTTTATTTTTTAAAATAAAAAGTGACCTCGAACATTGATAAAAGAAAATATTAATTACAAATTCTAAATGTTGACGTATTATTAAATATGATCATTGCAAAAACAATTGTAGCAGAGTGTGGGATGTTGATTGAGTACAATTCCAAGTAATCCTATTGAATGCTTATTGAATGCACACTTATACATATTACTTGAAGCACTCTGAGAACTAGTTTGTTGTGAGTTGAGGTTTGCATGTCTATTGTTAGCTTTTCAACATTCTTGCGGATTTCAAGTGCATATTGGATAGACTTTGCAGAGATTTCTCATCGCCCAACCTTGACACTAGAAAGAAATATGGTACATTTCATTCCTAAAGGATTTTGAGACTTGTTTTTTTATGTATTTTTTTTTTTATTATAAGGTAAAAACTGAAATACATCGAAGTATATTCTGAGTTCACAGATGCATAAAGCCTAACAATCTAAACAAACCCACAAATACTTGATGGTACCAATCATAAATTACATTTACATTACATCTTTATACCAAACCCAGGCTTCTAGCTACAACCATATACATTTATCAAAAGACTAAGTATATTTTTGGATTGTATTTTTGGTGCAACTTTAATAACTCCCCATGGTGCTTGTATACCTTCAACCCTATTTACAATTTGGAGAAGAGAAGGCATTCAGGTAGCTAAAGAGTTTTGCGTTGTCTATAAATTTTTATAGTGTTTATCCAAAAAAAAATTCTTTGAGCAATTTAATGAAAGCTTGAAGGCTCGAATGCTATAATTCCTGACCACAAAGTCTTTTTATAAAGAATATATTTTAAAAAAAAAAATCGAACCATTTCTCATGGCTTCCATTAATGGCAGTCATTGCAAGCCGATTTATCATTTTCCTTTGTTTTGTTTCAATCACTTAACGTTTTTGGTGATTTTTAACACTTGTTGTACAAAAGGGCGACGACGGTAGCATGAGAGCAATTCGTCACTGCAAAAGTTCCCCGGGCCTTATATGCAAGTGCTACTAACACCATTGGTAAGCTAGTTTATGTTGTAGAAGTGACCACGAACTATGAAAATAATTTGTTGTACTGGGTCGCCTTGTCTTTTTATTTGCAAAACAATTTGAGAAGTCCAAAATGAAATCCTAATGTGGATTAAAACCTATTTTGACAAATCTCGAATGAAACCTTAATGTGGATTAATTCTATGGACATTTAAATCTACTTAGTAGTGGATTACCCTCTCACCTGTCGTGAATAGCATTGATTTGACACAATCACAAATATTCAACAAAACCAATTCGCGCATTTGTTGAAACAGAAGCAAACAATTTTAACTGTGAACTACCTCTGGGGCAGTTATGAATGTTCTTTGAATTTTAAAATTAAATGTTTATTGCTAGGAATTTCAAATACATAACCATCTTACAAGATCAAGGAAAACAATTTAAACTCCATGGAACATATAACCCATTGTTTGATCTTTTTGGTACATTTCATTTAACCCTTTAAACCCTTTAAACTTCCACATAACTCAATTTGAAAAAGGGTTTCATTCAAACTCTATGAATATGTATATAAATCAATAAGATTTTTTATTTAGTGCTTTTTAAATAATCTTATCAAAAAAGTATTTCTAGATAATCTTATTTAAAATATTAAAAAATCAATTTAAAATAGTATTATATATATATATATAAATTGAAAAGATTATTTATATTTAAATTAGTCTTATTATCAAATATTCAATGAGATTGGACATCACACAAATTTATCGAAGCATGTGTCATGTTTACATTGGATTATGACAAAAGCTTGAAGCATTGTTCTATACTAGTCAATATTTTTTGGCATTTGTACTATTTTAAATATTCTGTGCTGGAATTGTTCTTATGATAATTTTTTTTTTTAAGAATTCTTTTAAATTTTTTTTTTTACCTGTAAAATGACAAAGATTACAATATAATAAATGAGATTTAAATGGTATTCTCAATAGATGATGGTTTTATGTATTTCATTGATATGTAAAAAGATATATAAATAAAACTTGAAGCTCCTTGTTTTCTCTCTCATCAAATATGCTACTAACTAGGAGTAATATTGTAGATGTCTAAAATTAATTAAATTAAATTAAATTTATCACTATAGTCCAAAAGTTAATTTATCAAATAAATTAATTGTTTCATTACTCTTTTAAAAGTCATTCAAATCATTATTTCTTCTAATTCCCATTTAGTTAATTAACATCAATTAAATAACCTAACTAAAGTGATTCCTACAAATCACTTCCCCTAATACCCGCTTAGCCTCATTAATTCTTATATAACCATGCTTATCATTATCCCTCAATTTTATATTCCTCCACTCACTCTCTCTCCTCATGTCACATCCTCCTAACTTTCCTACTTGCATTCTAATCTCTCATTAACTCACCTAATTACTCTTCTTAATCATTTGCACATTCTTAATCCTTATGATTAGGAACAAGTCAACCATTTTCCATAAATGGCTTTCCCCTTTCACCTTCCAAACCTTAAATGCACCTACTTTAGTCATGTCAAGGGATTTAAAATCCTTTGTACATTCCCATGCCCTCTCTTCCCAAGGAATTTTTAATTCTTTTTCTCCTTTATTCTTCCTATGCAATCTTCTATTTGGGAATATTTAATTTCCTTGTCCCCTCCCAAGAAATTTTTAATTCCTTTTTATTTCTCTAATGTGCGTAGGGATCTCTTCACCATGCACCTTGAAGAGTGTGGAGATAAGAAATGCCTTCATGGAAAATCTCTTGGTCTCCACACCTTGTCCTCTCAATCCTTCCCATCACTTTCTTTCAATCTTCACCCTCCATTTCAAATCAATCCAAGTCCTCCATTTTAGCCCCCACCAATCTATAAATTGGATTCTCCTCCCTCACCTTTGATATCCATCAAATTAGTAATCTTATGTTATCCAGGTGTGCTTAGCAATCATCCACCATATCATTATCATGCCCATTTCACCCCACACTTAGCCAATTAATCCATCCATTTCATATCAAGTGCTTTGTTGTTGTTGTTGTTGTGGAGAGTAATCCACATCCAAATCAAGAGTCAATCCAATCAAACAAGGAAGGGGCACATTATTCGCTTCACTAAAGGTTCTAACAAAGGAGCAAGAGAAGACTTTGGAAGGTATAATGGTGTTTTTATACATGTTTGTGTAGTTTGTGTGTTTATTGGAATTGATACTAACCATTGTCACCTTCATTATGTTTTCCCTTGGTTCATTTTGGCACGCTCGGTGGGACCCATGTCCCTTTCTACTAACCATTTTTGTGGTTGCAAGCAATTTTTTCATAGATTTGACAGATTGGTGTCTAATACTACACTTCAGCATCTTCGCTCAATTGGTTCGACATTTGTGCATATACTTCGGTGTCTCTGATTTGAATTTGAATTTTCTCGCTTACTATTTTTTGCAGGATTTTGGATCGGTGTCTGCATTTCAATACATCGTCGTCTCTGCTTAGTAATAACTTTGTTTAGTTTTATGCATCTATTTCACCTTTAATCAAATAAAAACGCCAAAAAAATCAAAATATAAGCTTAAAAAGTACAAAAAAAGAGCAGCTTAGTGATTTCTATTTCTATTTTATTTAGATTTTTAGCAGAAAGTTTAAATTTTTAGACTAATTAGGCAATCTTTTCAAGAATTAGCGCATTAGCATCTGTGTTGCAGAACAACATCTCTGTCACTCTATATTTTCCTACCTTCATTTAAATTTTCACGCATAACTATTTTTTGCAGGATACCTATTTCGACATTTGCGCAGATGTTATCATCTACACTAGGCTTCAGCGTCTTCGTAGGTATAATTTTCCCTTCATTTCTTTTCAAATTTCAAAATTTGAATTTTCCAGCTTTTTGTTTTCATCTTTTGAGAACTAGCCCTTACATCGGCATCTACACAAATGATAGCGTCTGCACAGATGTTGGCGTCTATGACTAGAGTTCAACATCTACGTCGAGGTAACTAGGATCTTTTGTTACTAATTAGATTTAGAGTTTTACAGGTTTTCCCATTTGTCCAAGATCATTTTTGTTGAACAACTAACTCTATTTTCTGCAACACACTTGCCAAAGAAACTTGTTTTCCTCTAATTTAGTTTGTTTTTCAAGTGCATTTAGAGTAGAAAAAATATATTTATGGGATTAAAAAGAACTTTTGTTTGCTATGTCTTGTGCACTTGCATGTAGGGTGGACCCACCATTACATATATTATCCTCTCCCCTTGCCTTCGTGGACCTTGGTGTTAGGACTCGGAGGCAACTGAGAGGGGGGGGGGGGTGAATCAGTTGTCTAATAATTTTAACCCAAATATAATTTAACCAAACTTAATACTTAATACCGGTAAACCAAACTAAATGTCGGTAAACAGATTAATAGTTAATAACAGTACCGGTGAAACTTAATGCATGAAACAGAAAGAGATACAATATCCACAACACATAACACAAAGATTTGGATGTGGAAATCCTATAAGGGGAAAAACCATGGTGGGAAACCTTACCCACAATCAGATGATACTACTGCAGATAGTACGTGTTTACAAATGGGGTCTGCACATGCAGAAAGGCCAGCTGCCTAGAGCTCACTGCTCAATCACAAAATAGGAGTCGCACTAACTACAATTGGATGATTAAATCCAATGATGATGTACTGCTCAAAGTAGCATCTCCAATGTTGGATTTAGTATTGGTTAAGCTCTGATTGTCTTCTACAAACCTTTCTTGAATCTTCAAATGATGTCTACGTGAGTAGCTCTGCTTATATTCGCATATACCAAATATCACAACCTTATAATACCTTATTACATACCACCTCTATATAAATCTCACAATTGAGATCTTACATTTATACCAAAACCTAAGACCAAATGTGTAGGTCGGCTCACTATGAATATTACAATAAAATTAATTACAACAAGTCAAGATGCGATGCATCATGTCGGCTCACCAACAATATTAATTGATTAAACCATCTCCATAATGTGTCATGCTAATCTAGAATAGATAACGTGTGTCGGTCCATAACCTAGACCAATTTTTCAGTAATAGCAAATATGTCAACCCGGTTAGACCAATAACCAAATCTCCAAAACCAAGTGTTCAAACCATGTCTTCGACATAAACCAAGTGCTCTCTAGATGATAGCAAGTCATCCTCAGTGTCTGTGAACAATATAACCTACCGGTGAACCAAATACCAGTGACTGTGCATAAGTCACTGAACTTGCCGATGAACATAATCAAATATCTCTAGAAGGATAAGTGTTGACATCAATGACAAAATCAATGCAACATATTCATAATACCAACACTTGGGTGATGAAAAAGGTGATTGACAACACTCGCCTATTCTTTTTCTAGTGGGGTATCTTTGATTGGGGATTTCATCACCCCACAAGGGTACTTCGAATTGGGGCATCGGGGATATCATCTCTCTTGATGCGATCTTGAGTGGTGTGTTTTCAAGCCACTATACAAAAACCTATTCAAATTGCCGAAGTGCTGAGTGAATTCGATCTATGTGGAGGTCGTCTCTGCACCGATAAGCCTAGTTAGAACCTTAAGTGGCTTGCTTTGTGAATTCATTGTTGGACTAGACCTGTCAAAAAATAATTAAGAACCTTGTTGTAGTGGCCCAAATCCCACATTTGATGGTGCAGGGAGTATGAATTGTACTTCGAAGTGACCTCTCATATACCCACTAAAGATGAGACAAGAATCCCCCAGTTAAAAGATCTTCAAATCTTCAGAGTAAGAGAATCTAGTATTCTTGAGAAGTGAGTGTTGTGGAGTGGAGCCAGTGCTACCAAAAAATTTATTTGTCTACTTGTTTGAGGTATCTCTTTGTGTGAGAGGCCCCATTGGATGGTTTCCAATTTCCAACCTAAGTTGTATGTTTTCAAAGTGTCTTCATTTGTGCAAAACTAGTGAAATTTCGTTTGGGCTAATCTAGGCCCCCTTCACTCTCACGCTTTTTATAAAGTGTTATCCTTGGCTAATGTGCTTGTTCATGTTTGATTTCCCTTTCCAAGAGTAAATAAAGTCCAAAACATTTCCAAGTCTCATTTATCCAACATTTGACTGATTCTCACTCATACACCATAAAACCAAGTCCCTTAAGCATCCCAAAAAGTCCATCTAGCCAAGCCAAGAAGATGAAGCCTAGCTACAAACAAATCCTCAAGCATTGCAAATTCTTGTATATCAACCACAAGCTCTTGTTGAAACATAGAACCTTCTTGCATAGTTTCCATGATTACCTTCATGGTTACAACAATGAGTTTGATGAGGAACCTTTGAGAACCTAAGATTTCCATCTCAGATTAAATTTATACCAAAGCATCAATAGGAGTGGTCGCTTCCCTTCATCCAACTTGCCCTACCTTGAAATCACTTATTGAGTCATTCGTCCATCCAAGGTAACTTTTCATCTTCCTCGCATTTCTTCAATCTATCTCTTTTCCCTCCATAATTATTGTCATCTCCTTCTTCCATAATTGTTGCCATGGTCTCTAAGGACTTAGCATGCTAATCAATCAATTTTTAATCCTAAATCAATCATCAACCTTAATCCAATCAGCCAGCCAATCAATCAATCAACCATCTCCCAATCCAAGGTCAACACTTTGCAAAAGTCTGACCTAGACCTTTATCATTAATCAAATCCATAATTAGCCTTGTTCTTGAGACATAATATACCTGAAGTATATTGCTTAATTAATCCTAATCATTTGGGTTGATCAAAACCCTAATCCTTTGTCCTATTTTGCTTAGGAATGAAGTCTATCCTAAGTAGAAGAAGGCTTGATCAAATCCTAATTCAAGGTTTGAGTTTGGCCTAGCTTGGTCGTTACCTTGCTTTGTGGCCCACCCTATCTATGTCCTAACCTCAGGGCTAATATATCATCCAATTCAATCTTAATTAATCAAAATCAAATCAAAACTTGCTATGTCCTTTTTCATCACTTTTTCATCCAATCTATTCCAAAATCCTTTTCTCATCTTTGAGGTTACCCGTGTATGGTCTTGACTTGCTCACAAAAAATGAAAAATGCCTGCTGAGGGCAATGATATGTCCGAGACTAGCCGTCTCTTTGACCAATATCCACAAGAAGAGGAACAATTTGTTGACCAAACTGAGCTTTCTCCATGTATGCAATCTTTCATAGAGGATCCTTACAATCAACAAATGATGGAGAGATTTTTCAAACATAATCCCAATGGGCTCGTAGCTCAACTTGTCACCCAAGGGGCACATTTGCCCCTTGATTTTGATCGATCTATCCTTGATAAACTGTCATGGTGAAATAATAGACTACTCCATTCTTGATCCCCTTCTTCATCTGCCACTTGTGACATCTGCACCTGCGACCACTTTACCTCCAATTTCCTTTCCCCCAAATATTTCTTATCCTCCAAGGTCATCCATACCCTTTCACAACTCAACCAACTACATCAACACTAGTTTACCTCCCACTAGAAACATTCATGGGTCACGTCCTCAAATAACTTACAACCCCTCATTTCTGCTGATCAATATATTGGTGGTAGTGGTGGTATCTCGTCTGTGTCCAATCAAATCCGAGGGTCTAACATGGGTCATTATGTCCCTAATGTTCACAATCAGCAACCCAACCTTTAAAAAAATTTAAGGATGGGACTAATAAGAGACCTTACACTTTTGAGAAAATATGTCCTTGTCCGTACGATTCTTCCATCTCAACCACACCTTACCTTCCGGGTTTTGAAACGCCCAAATTTGAGAAATACAAGGGTAAAGGTGGCCCTAGAGACCATGTCTGTGAGTTTTTCATCCCGTGTCAAGTGGTCTCTTACATTGATGTCTACCTTGGAAGACTTTTCCCTAAAATTCTTAGGGGGGATGCCCTCGCTTGGTTCTCCACTCTACCTCATGGCTCCATCAAATCATTTCTAGACCTTGTAGAAAAGTATGTTTCCCACTATGCTTACAACATTGAGAATGATGCTGCTATGATGTACTCATGCAATACAAAGAAAAGGCCCAGAGAATCCTTTGCCAACTTCCTTCAAAGGTAGAAACATCTTATCAATAAATTTCCTTGGGATTTTCTAGAGTCATACCAAATTAAGTTATTCCAACGTAACTTGGTACCAGAAATATCTAAACTCTTGACTTGTCAATGCTTGGACACATTTGAACAAATCACTAAGAAAGGTCTAGCCTTAGAACATGTCCTCCTAAAGGAAGGAACATTAAAACATTATAAAAAATATAATCAAGTTTATTCCTCATATAATGACAAGCCCAAGTATTGGTCCAAAAAAAAAAATCATCAATGATGGAGTCACTGATGCCAAGCATGTTCAGACTATGACTACCCCTCCCAGACTTACTACCACCAATAATTTATTCAACACTCAATCCAACCCCCGTAATCAAACCCAACTACACAATAATGTATCCATCCAAGGTCGACCTACTCGCTCCAACAATCAACCTCAATGTGAGTACACTCTGCTCGTTGAACCTATTGAGGTAATATTTTAGAAGCTTGTCAAGGTCGGTGCCATTGTCTTTCTGATGACCTACCCGTTTGATGCAAATCAAACCAAACCTCAGTGGTATAATGAGAATGAGTATTGTGATTACCATTGTGTCAATGGTCATGATACACACAAGTGTATGAAAATTAAGAACTATATCCAAGACCTAATTACAAGGATGATATTGAGGTTGCAACCACTAAGCCTAGAAATTCAAATGATAAGCTTAACATGTACCAAGACCCCTTTCCTAAGCATGGTAAGGACAAAGCCTCATCATCTCATGAAGTCCATTATGACTATACCAATTATGTTTCCGGTTTTGACTCCTTGGTGGGTCATATAGAACCCGTTGATACTCATGTCAACACCATCACAGCCCAAGGAGCTGATCCCCCTCCCACTACCCATAGACCCAGGGTTACTATTCAAGGTGTCCCTCCCCCGCCACCATCAAGAAGAACCTCCCAAGAAAAGATAGTTATTCAAGGTGCCTCACCTTCCACTTCATATTCCTATAACGACTACAATGTCACTACCCGTAGAAGGAGAGTAACCATTCAAGGAGCTCATCTCCCTCCTCTACAAGCCCCCATGTCATCCATCTATCGCTATGATATCCTTGACCATCTAGGTAAGACACCTGTATACACTTAAAAATAATTATTTTAATTATTTTTAATGCCTCACATAATTAATTAATTAATTATGTTAATTCAAATTCTCCTCAATATTAATTAAATATAATTAATATTGTCACTATAGCATGTGATTGATTTATTTAATAAATCAATCCCTTTCTTTATTCTTCTAAAAAATCAAATCCTCACAAATCTTCCTCTTAGCTAATTAATTTCAATTAATTAGTTAACCTACATGATTCCTACAAATCATCTTCTTAATTCATCATTAACCTAATAAATTCTTCTAGAAACTCCCTAAACTCACTTAACATTATTCTTCAAATTTTTTAATCCCTCTACTCATTCTCTCTCCTAGTCAAATTATCCTAATCCCACCTAACATTTCCTCCAATCCCCCTCTTAATGAATCGTTAATGGCTAATCAGCATGATTAGCCACAAAGTCAACTCCTTGCTTTTAAATACTCTTTTCCTAGGTGAATGTAAGATTTTCAAAATCTCACATTCCTCCAGGCATTCCCTCTCCCAAGGAATTTTTAATTCTTTTTTATTCCTCCAATCCCCATAATATCCTTTTTTGGAGAATTTTTAGTTCCTCCAATGCACCTTGTGGAGTGTGGAGATATGAAATGCCTTTAAGGCATATTTCTTGGTCTCCACACCCTCTCTTGGAGCTTGTGTGAGCTCACAAGTAAACCTTAGCCCTTCATCTCGAATCCATCCTAGCCATTCATTTTTCTTTCCTCTTCCTATAAATAAAGGGCTCCATCCCTTCATTAAAACATCTCAAAATCTAGTAAGCTTATGCTTCCCTTTTGAGCCCAGGAAATCATCTTGGCAGCTTCATCATTTTCATCCTTATCATCCTCCCGAAATCCCTTTCATGTTGTGCACATCAGTGGAGAGCCATCCACATCTAGCAATCAAAGGAGCACATCAAGTGGAGCATTATCAAGGGGCGCCTTCACTTCATCAAGCTCAATCTGAAGGAGAAGGTAAAATAGCAAGGTAAAATGGTCTTTTCATGCTATTTTAGCATTTTGCAGGTTTATTTTTGTTATGTTTTGATCATTTAACCTTCTAATCTGTTTTCCCCTCTTCATTTTGGCACACCCAGTGGGACCCACGTCCCTAAGAACTAACATTTTTTTTTAAAGTTTTGTGAGTTGTGAGACGCAGGTTCTAAAATAGCGCGACTGCAAAAAAAAAAGAAATTATCTTTTTCGCAGGTTCCAGATTAGCGGCTCTGCATTTCTGCGCGACAACTCCTCCTTATTCTTTTACTTTTCTGTTTTTGTTTATTTTCTGTTTCTATTTTTGTTTTTATTTTTGTTATCTATTTCTATTTATTTTCTGTTTCTGTTATCTGTTCTTCTTATTTATAATCTGTGTGAAAGTAGGAGAGTATGCTCTTGTCTATATAGACAATCAGAAATCCGGACCTTTGGCACTTTTCTATTCTGTTTAGTGCGACTGTATGCTTTGACCTCAAGAAAGTGTGAAAATAGGAGAGTATGCTCTTGTCTATCTAGACAATCAAAAATCCATATTTTTGGCACTTTTCTATCTGTTTATTGTGACTGACTGCTCTGTTAATATGTTTGAAATTTGTTAGGCGCTAATAGTAGTCTGCATTTTCTTTTCATTTCGTGTTATCTGTTCTGTTTAATCATAACCTGTCTGACCACAGGAAAGTGTGAAAGTAGGAGAGTATGCTTTTGTCTATCTAGACAATCAGAAATCCAGACCTTTGGCATTTTTTTTTTATTCTATTTAAGTGAGGCTGTCTGCTGGGTTTTAAATCTAGGGTTTTTGTTCGCTCTGTTAAATCTAGGGTTTCTGTTTGCGCTATTAAATCTAGGGTTTCTATTTGCTTTGTTAAATCTAGGGTTTCTATTTGCTCTGCTAAATCTAGGGTTTCTGTTTTCTCTATTAAATCTAGGGTTTTTGTTTGCTATGCTAAATCTAGGGTTTCTATTTGCTTTGTTAAATCCAGGGTTTCTATTTGCACTGTTAAATCTAGGGTTTTTGTTTGCTCTGTTAAATCTAGGGTTTCTGTTTGCTCTGCTAAATCTATGGTTTCTGTTTGCCTTGCTAAATTTTTCTATTTTTTTGCCATATCTTCTTTATCTTGACTCCATTTTCCTCCAAACTTCACCAGATTCTCCGCATTGCCATTTTCTTCCTTGGGGGCCTTATCCCAAAAATCCACTTTTTGAAGCCTAAATCCCATATTTCTCTATTTTTAGGGTTTGCCATAACTTCTTCCCCTTTTATCCAATCACCTCCAAATTTTTCCCATATTATCCATCTCCAACTTTTGCTTCTTTGTCCCTCTTTGACAAATTTTCCCATTCCTTCATCTCTCCTCCAAAATCCCCATTTTTTGTTTGCTTGTCCCTTGGAAAGTGGCAAAAAACCTAGTCAAACCCCATTTACCCATCAAAGTTTCCTTCAAATCCACATTTGTCATTAGTAAAAAAGTTTTTATTTATGTTTTTCTACTTATTCCCAAAAAATAAAAAAAATTAATATTTTGTCATTTTGTTGTCTTTTGCAGGACACTTGTTGAAGACTCCATTTTTCAAACTACTAATCAAGTTATTTTGTAGGACGCTTGTTGAAGACTCCATTTTTCAAAACTACTAATCAAGTTGTTTTGCAGGTTGCCTAGCTGATTCAACCAGATCTTGTGCATTTATTTAAACTAGGTACCTAGATATTAATTAAAATGGAATGAACCATTGTCTTATGTGTCTTTAAGAAAAGCGTAAAGGTAGGAAAGTATGCTCTTGTCTTACTAGACAATCAGAAATCCAGACCCTCCAACCTTTTCTTGTTTGATTGTGTGTTTACCTCTAGCGAGCCTGCCCTCCCAACTTGCTCTTTGAGAAGGTAAGAGGGGAACGACCCAAGTGAGTACACCCAGACCTAGGGTTCCCAACTCACTATAATAAATAGGCCATTGACTACGAAAGGGTTAATGGTTCGGGCTCTATGAGATTTCACTCTCACATTGGGTGCGTAGTAGGATCCTAGAGATCTCAATCATGCTTGCGTGACTACTAAGTTCTTGGTGCTTCGTTGGGTTACAGGCCTTAATTGCACTTGTGTAACTTCGAAGGGTAGCTCCTAATGGGAAGACTTACTAAACACCTTGTTCATAGTGGCCAAACACCTTCTAGTCATTGGTGCAGGAGGTCAGACCTCTGAAGCGGCCCATATTCTTACGACCCTTAGTAGAGACACAAAGTTCGCCATGAGGAGTTTTCATGGGAATTGATGTTTGGCTGCCCCGAGAAGTGAGTGCCATAGAGGGGAGCTAGTGGGGTCAAGCATCTAAGTGTCCGCTTTGGGTAAGCGTAGATGGGAAACCAATTGGATTCAATGACTATTGTTCTTGCCAGCCTTAAGAATGTTGTATATGAGCATGAGTGTCTTTGATATAATATGCATTTGATCACTGTGTTTGCTTTGTTTGATATATACTTGCCAAGAGAAGACTAAAAACACATCACTATCCCTAAACACTTTGCAAAACCACTTGTCAAGACACAAACAATTGTGTCAAAACTCTGTCCATCCCATATTTCATAAGCCTAAGAGAGAAGCTAAGAGTTCATCCTCTCTATCAACATTCAGGTTTGTCCTTTGAAACACCAACTATCATCCAAATAAGGGTGGTCTTATCCCTTCATACAACTTGCCATTCGAATCGATCCTTCATGTTCATACCAAAGACAACCTAGTCATCAAATTTGTTCTAAACCATCACTACTATACCTCCTCCATCGATCATCCTTAAATTTCCTAAGTCCTTTCATCACAAATACCGTTTATGGTCGCATATCGATCCCAAAAGAAAAACATGGTTGAACAACAATATGGTATGTCGGACATTGATGTCCTATATGAAGATCCCATGCAAGATCATACACAAAGTGGGCAACCTAGCAATCAAGATCAAAGCCGAAATCCTAAAATGGTTAGCCAAGATGAACTTTGTCCGGAAGTGCAAACTTTCCTAGTAGATTCTTATAACCAAGAGATGATGGACAAGTTTATTAAACACAATCCTACTGCACTTCTGAAAGCTCTTCTTGAAAATGGAGCTCAACTTCTGCTTGAGTTTAATAGATCCACTTTCGCCCAACAACCACAAGGGGACTTCGCTCCCACACGAAGTGTTGCACCTACTATTCAAACTCAATCAATTGTAGCCCCATCAATCATCCAAGCTCAACCAATGACACCCGTGGTACTTCCCACACAAAATGCTGCACCTACTATTCAAACTCAATCAATTGCAGCCCCATCAATCATCCAAGCTCAATCAATGCCACCCGCGATACCTCCCACCGTGGTCTCCATCCCACCTTCTTCCTCCTTACCATCCATACCACTATCAAATCCGATCTCATCTATTCTCCAACAAACTTCTATACCACCTCCTTCTATTCAACCACATATTTCTATTCCACAAACTTCCCTTCCTCCCAACAATGTCGCAAATTTTATCCAGGCCGTATTCAATCCCGTCACAACTGTTTGCGGACCACAACCAACTGTCCTCAAACCCTAGTGACATTGGTCATCACATCCCACATTCCCACCTCCTCATCATATCAATATATTGGTGGTACACCTTCTTTGGCTCATCCAATTCTTGGGGCAAATACACTTCATCATTATCAAAGCCCACAACAAGACCTCATCAAGGAAATTCAAGACATGAAAAATATCATCAAGGACATGAAACAAAGGACTAATAAAAGGAAAACTTACTCGTTCGAAGAGTTTTGCCCTTGTCCTTATGATCCATTTATATTAGTTGCACCATATCCCCCGGGATTTGAGATTCCTAAATTCACCAAGTATGAAGGCAAAGGAGACCCCCGCAATCATGTTCAAGAATTCCACATCTTATGCTAGGAAGTCTCCTATAGTGACCTTTATCTTCACAGACTCTTTCCCAAGAGTCTCATGGGAGACACCTTGGCATGGTTCTCATCTTTACCACGAGGTTCCATTGTCTCTTTTCCAGACATGGTAGAAAAATTTGTGTCCCACTATGCATACAACATGGGTAATGATGTTTCTATGATGGACCTATGTAATACAAAACAAAGGCCCTAAGAAACCTTTGCAAATTTCCTACAAAGATGGCGACATCTTATCAAGAAATTATAGTGGGACATGCTAGAACAACATCAAATTGAACTATTCCAAAAGAACTTGGTTCCTGAACTTTCAAAACCCTTAATATCCCAATGCATCAAATCCTTCCAAAAATTTACCGATAAGGGCCTTGCCCTTGAACGTGTCTTGTTGGAAGAAGGAACCTTGAAACATTACCATAAGTCAACACAATGTTCTTCCTCTTATCATAATGACAAGCCAAAATTCTGGTCCAAGAACAAAAACGTGGTCAATGATGGTGTAACTGATGCAAAGCGGGTCCAAACTGTGGTCGTTCCCCCAAAATCCACCACCAATAATCATCAATTCAACAATCAAAATAATCAAAATCAATCCCAAAAACCTCACAACAATGTCTCAATCTAGGGACGACCACCTCGATCGAATAACAGGACTCCAAGAGATTTCACTCCTCTAGCTGAGCCTATTGAAATGGTTTTTCAGAAACTTGTCCAAGCAGGTGTAGTGGTTTTTCCAATCACTCACCCATTTGACCCCAATCAACCTAAACCAAGATGGTACAATGAAAATGAGTATTGTGAATACCATCATATCAAGGGACATGATACACACAAGTGTCTGAAACTGAAGATCTACATACAAGATCTCATTGATAGAGGTGAGATTGAAGTAGCAAATGCAAAACCTGGTAATAACAATAACAAACTCAAAATGTATCAGGAACCCTTCCTAAATCATGATAAAGGAAAAGGCTCATCATCTGATGCAATGGGTTATGACTACGCTAATCACATAACCAGCTTTGAGTGTTTAGTAGGTCATATTGAACCTACAGACAATCATGTCAATGTCATAACCATCCAAGGAGTCAATCCTCCTTCTTCCCAAAGCAGATCAAATCCTACTAGGATAGTCATTCAGGGCGCCACGCCTTCCACCTCCCATTTCCAAAATGACTGCAATGCAACTACGCATCGAGGAAGGGTCACCATCCAAGGAGTCCCTCCCCCACCAAACCCCCCACCCATGTCTTCCACCCGCCGATATGACCTCCTTGATCAACTTGGGAAGACACCCGTGCAGATCTCCATTTTAGAACTTCTCAAGACTTCCCCAGTCCATAAAGAAATTTTGGAACAAGCCCTTCTCCAATCACGCGTTCTTGATAACATCAATGCCACCCAATTCCAAGCCCTCATTGGAAACCTTGTTGCCCAGCAACACATTGTATTTAACTCCAAAGATGCTCACGCAGATGAAGACCATAAAAAACCTTTGCACATCGAAGCTCTCATCCACAAGCACAAGGTCAAACGTATCCTGATAGATAGTTGATCCAAGCTTAATCTGTGCACATACAAATTAATAAAACAATTGGGACTTTCTAAGGATCTGATAGACACATCAGGAAGGATCACAATAAAGGCATATGATGATGCAGAAAGAATTTCAAAGGGCATGATCACCTTACCTCTTCAAGTGGGCCCCATCACAATTGAAAACCCTTGTCAAGTACTAGATCTTGATCTCCCCTACAACATTCTCTTCGGGAGGCCATGGATTCATTCTTTGCAGGCCGTACCCTCCACCTATCACCAATGTGTCAAATTCCCCTATAACGGAAGAGAGAGATCACTATCAAAGGTGATCCCCAACCTTTTCAATATTCCAAACTATTAGAGGGGAAGCATCTGTATCATTGCCCACTAAATAGACCCTTGCCAACACTTCCATCTAACACATCCAGTGTTACCTCCACATCATCCCAACCAGATAATCAAATCAAGATCTTGGACAATGGCTGTGGAGAATACAAATTGGAGGACTTCTTATTAATAGGCAACCTCCCTCTCTCTCCTAAGTCATTTGGCAAACCAAAAGAGATAAAAAAAGGACCCAAAATTAGTCATGCAATGCCAAAACACCACCTTCCAACAATGGGGCCCACTTGATAATGAGAGCCTCGAAGCAGATATCTCTTCATGGCTGTATCGGGAAGAAGATGAAGATCCAACAAGAATATCCAAAGAAATGTACCCAAAAGCATCTACCATAGTTGAAAAAATGGGTTACAAAGGACACGGCCTAGGACCAGAGGAGAAAGGAAGAAAAACACCCATAAATCCTATCTCCTACAGATACAACAGAGGCTTGGGGTACACCCCGGTGCCTAAGATTACTATTGTTGGTGCCCCTTCTAGTCCTTTTTCGGATATCAAAAGTGCTAACAAAGAGGAATTCCATGAAATGCCTTATGAATATGAGAAAGATATCTTCTTGGACACTTACATCAATACCATAACCCGTAACCCCTCCCACTTCACATGAGCTACATCTTGTCCATCCTGAACTCATTAACTGGGGCCAATGAGACAAACCCACTTTAGATATCTGCGCCGATGATAATGCTCTCATTGCTCTCCTAACAGTGCAAAATATGGAAGATTGTAGTAGAATCGAGGGTATTCAACTACATGAAAAGGGATACTTTGGTAGTCAAGTCAATGCCCTTAGCCACAAAAAAGATAATAAAAGGAAAAGACATGATTCCCTAGGTGAAAACCTCCCTGAGGCACCTTTGGATGAGCAAAAAATAAAAACAAAGGGCGTATCCGAAAGTGAAAACCTAGAAAAGGCACTTAACGATGAGGGATTTGACCTCCCTACCATTGGTTATCTTTCACAAGACAAATCAAATTTGCTGATAGAAGAAATAGACAACATCAACATGGGCACCGATGTCCTTCCGAAAAATGTGCTCATTGCCAAATCCCTCATAGAAATAGAGAAACAAGACTTCATCAACTTCCTTATAGAGGTAAAAATCAATTTTGCATGGTCCTATTCTGATATGCCAGGGTTGGATCCTACCTTGGTGGTTCACAATCTCATCGTCCGCCCAAATGCAAAACCTGTAAAACAAAAATTGTGCAAAATGCACCCACATGTTGCACTCCTATTCAAGGCGGAACTCCAAAAGATGTTAGATGCATAATTTATCAAACCAATAGATTATGCTGAATGGGTCTCCAACATTGTACCTATCGGCAAACCTGCTGGTGGTAGCCGCATCTGCACAGATTTCCAAAATCTAAATATAGCTTGTCCTAAAGATGATTTCCCGCTTCCAACATAGATATGATTATGGACCTTACATCAGGACATGAGATGTTGTCGCTTATGGATGGATTCTCTGGATACAACCAAATCAGGATTGCAGATGAGGATCAGCATAAAACTGCACTGACAACACCATGGGGGACTTTCTATTATCGAGTCATGCCTTTTAGTCTCAAAAATGATGGAGCTACATATCAACATGCAATGACAATAATTTTTCATGACCTCTTACACAAAATTATGGAGGACTATGTGGATGATCTGCTAGGCAAATCTAAGACAAGACAAGAACACATTCCCATTCTAAAGCAAATCTTTGAAAGATTAGAAAAATACAAACTATGGCTAAATCCAAAAAAATGTGTGTTTGGAGTCGCATCGGGAAAACTATTAGGATTCATTGTTTCCCACAGAGGCATCGAGGTCAATCCTGCAAAAGTAAAAGCTATCATGGAAATGCCTCCACCAAAAACTCTCAGACAACTGCACAGTCTCCAGGGAAAACTCCAATCTGTCAGGCATTTCATTTCACAACTAGCAGATAAGTGCCATCCATTTGCACACCTCCTGTGCAAGGATACAAAATTCAAATGGGATTGCTTATGCCAAAAGGCCTTTGAGAAACTAAAAGAATATCTAGTATCACCTCCGATATTGATGCCTCCTACTCCTGGGAAACCCCTTATTTTGTATATATGCGCTACTGCAGTAGCATTGGGGGCATTATTGGCACAGATAGATGATCAAGGGAAAGAACATGTCGTTTACTACATTAGTCGTACACTGGTAGGATATGAGCTCAATTATACCCCCATTGAAAGAGCATGCTTGGCATTGGTGTTTAGCACACAAAAACTCTAACACTATATGCTAAACAACAAAACAAAACTAATTGCTAAAATCGATCCACTTAAATATCTCTTGTCCAAAGCTGCTCTCACTGGCCGAACGGCTAAATGGGTCATGCTCTTAAGTGAGTTCGATATTGAATATGTGGACATAAAAGCAATCAAGGGACAAGTCATTGTAGATCAGTTGGCTGAAGCTCCACTTCCAGGTGACCATCCTCTTCTCACAGAATTACCAGATGAGTTCATTATGACTGTTACCACATTCTCCACATGGCAATTGTATTTTGATGGCTCCTACAATCAAAATGGATCGGGGGCAGGAATATTATTAGTCACACCTCAAGGAGATGGCATCTCAAAATCATACAAGATACCCTTTGCATGTACCAACATAGCAGAATACGAGGCCCTCGTCACAAGTTTACGCTTGGCTATCCACTGGAAAATAAAGGAATTACGAGTCTATGGTGATTCCCAGCTCGTCATAAAACAAGTCAATGATGAATACCAGATAAAAGATGATAAAATCCTTCCCTACCATACCATGGTTGAAGATCTTAAGCAACATTTCACGGCAATCAAGTTTGATCAAATCCCACGAACAAACAACAGGGTTGTAGATGCAATGGCCACCATTGGCTCCCTCCTTCAAATGCTAGCACACAGTCAGAAGTGTGAGTTCTTGGTTGAGCAATTGTTTATACCGACATATGACCTACCTTTACTTTCCTCAAAGAAAACACCATTCCCCCACACCTCACCAAAACCCAACAACAAACCTCCATCCATCGATGTGCCTGTTACACCATCCTTGTAGACACCTTGTTCAGAAAGCATTTTGATGGTTCTCTCCTAAGGTGTTTAGATAAACAAGAAGCAGAATGGGCATTACGCGAAGTACACGAGGGTATATGTGGGGCACACTCAAGTGGACTCACATTGGCTAAAAAACTTTTGAGAACAGGATACTATTGGCCTAAAATGGAAGAAGATGCATACAAGTATGTGAAAAAATGCATCCCTTGCCAGCAGCATGGTGACAAGATTCATGCACCATCACAAGAATTGCAACCATTCATTACACCATGGCCCTTCTCGCAGTGGGGGCTCGATCTCATTGGGAAAATCCACCCTTCATCTTCCAACGAACATAAATTCATTATCACCACCACCGAATACTTCACCAAGTGGGTAGAGGCTATCCCTCTTACTCTCACCACTGGCAAGCAAATATCCAAATTCATCCTGAACTACCTAATCTGCTGATATGGCATCCCAAAAGTTATCATCACAGATAATGGTAAACAATTTAAGAACCAGGATGTCAAAGAACTCTGCCAAAAATTCAACATCCAACACCGCTTCTCCACTCATATTACCCCCAAAGCAATGGCCAAGCTGAGGCTTCTAATAAAACCCTAATAAAAATCCTCAAAAAGATAGTCAATGAAGCGGGCCATGATTGGCACCTTCAAATCCATCTTGCATTGTGGGCCTACTGCACCTCCATCCGCACCCCCATAGGCGCCACTCCTTTTTCCCTAGTATTTGGTTCTGAAGCCATCCTTCCTATTGAGATCGAGATCCCCTCTCTAAGGGTATCGTTGCAAAACATCGTACCAGAGGAAGAATACAGAATTGCCCGCTTACAAGAGCTAAAATTATTAGACGAAAGGCACCTCAAGGCCTTGAATCATCTCCGGGTATATCAAAACCGTCTGCGCATGAGTTATCATAAAAAAGTCAAAACCCGAGAATTCCAAGTTGGTGATCTTGTCCTCATGGAGAATCAAAAAAATCTACAAGAAAGAGAAAAGAAAGGCAAGTTCGAGCCTAATTGGCTTGGACCATATGTAATCACAGTGACATATGGATCACGAGCTTATCAGTTGGCTACTCCTAAAGGCAATTATGTGGATGATTCAATGAATATCATGCACCTCAAAAGATTTTATGCTTAGTCCTCAGAAAGTCTTAAATTGTCAAAAAAAAAAAAAAATCAAGAAAAAAATTAAAAAATTAGAAAAAGATCCTGAAAAAAATCATCACTTTGGTGAAAACCTAGCAAACAGGCGCCTTATGACACAAAAAAAAAAAAAATTATTAAAAAATCAGAAAAAGAAAGAAAAACAATTCGTCCATTAGTGAAAACCACTTGGTGGCGCTATGGACAAGTACCTTGGTGAAAACCTTTGTGCAGGCACCAAGGTAAATAACCGGATCCACTGTCTATCATGTCGATACTAGAAATCATCTACCATCTAGCCCACCCATGCGCAACATTCCTTCTTTTCCACCTCCCAATAAAACATGTGTATGACGAGGAGTCTCCACCTGAGTCATGAACAGGGAATGTCCCATTGAAAATGAGCTTTTGTGCCTCTGTGTAAGCTTCAAGAAGTCTTGAGCAACAATCCCAAGTCCATCCTAGTTCTACTCTTGGCAAGAGGTATCATTTGGTTGCAAGGAAGAGACTTGTTAGATTTTGTTAGATCTTTTCATATATACTTGCATCTTTGCCCTACGACTGCCACTATTTACAACTGTTTGGATTCTTTCATATCCAGGTATGTTATGATAGGCACATACTGGGGCATATTTCATAGTATGGAATGTTTTGGATTCTTCTTGTATAAACCGGCTACCTAGTACTAGTGTTTACCAACACTTACCTTCTCGTGTACAAGAGGTATCGGTGTGTTTGAGGGTTTCCTTGCACGAACCCACAATTTTGTATTAGTGTTTCTTAACACTTGCATTGTTGTGTGCAAGAAATTCCTGTTTGTCTATAGAGTCAGTCCACACCCTAGGTTTCTCATGGCATCCTGATTTCTATAATCAGTGGTGCAAGTCACTCAGGGCAACATCAAACTAGGTTGGCTCTCCACATTTGTTGTGCACAAAATCTCACCATCATTCCATCAAATCCTAAACTCAATAATCCCATGGAGTTCTCAATTGCCCCCATTTTCCTTCGTGGTCTCGCGTCTCTTATTCTACTTTCCAAATACCTCATGACTACTTCATATATCTTCCTCATTTATCCCTTCCACCCTAATTTTTCTTCCTCTATTTTTCCTCACATAATCAATTCAGATTCTGATTCATGTCTTATACAGAATGTATCCTTCCTGAAACCAGACGCTCTAATCATGTCTTATACAGGATGAATCCTTCCTGAAACTAGACATTGTGATTGATCATGTCTTATATAGGATGAATCCTTCCTGAAACTAGACATTGTGATCGATCATGTCTTATACAGGATGAATCCTTCCTAAAACCAGATGCTTTGATCATGTCTTATATAGGATGAATCCTTCCTGAAACTAGACGTTGTGATCGATCATGTCTTATACAGGACGAATCCTTCCTGAAACCAGACGTTGTGATTGATCATGTCTTATACAAGATGAATCCTTCCTAAAACTAGATGCTTTGATCATGTCTTATACAGGATGAATCCTTCCTAAAACCAGACGTTGTGATCGATCATGTCTTATATAGGATGAATCCTTCCTGAAACCAGACTTTGTGATTGATCATGTCTTATACAGGATGTATCCTTCCTGAAACCAGATGCTCTGATCATGTCTTATACAGGATGAATCCTTCCTAAAACCAGATGTTGTGATCGATCATGTCTTATACAGGATGAATCCTTCCTGAAACCAGACGTTGTGATCGATCATGTCTTATACAGGATGTATCCTTCCTGAAACTAGACGCTCCGATCATGTCTTATACAGGATGAATCCTTCCTGAAACCAGATGCTTTGATCATGTTTGTCTTATACAAGATGAATCCTTCCTGAAACCAGACTGAATCCAGATCGTATCAATCAAATCGAATCAAATCTATCGGGAAATCAATCTCACAAAACTCTAAAGATCAATTACCTCAATTGATTTCTCGAGGGGGCATCACCATACCGTAATCTATCAATCAAAGAGCCGAGGCATCCTATCAAACCAATATCAACATCAAAACAAGATTATTCTTTGAATCAATGCGTCATCACACCTCGCTTCAATGAGGGGCAAAATGTAGACACTTAAAAATAATTATTTTAATTATTTTTAATGCCTCACATAATTAATTAATTAATTATGTTAATTCAAATTCTCCTCAATATTAATTAAATATAATTAATATTGTCACTATAGCATGTAATTGATTTATTTAATAAATCAATCCCTTTCTTTATTCTTCTAAAAAATCAAATCCTCACAAATCTTCCTCTTAGCTAATTAATTTCAATTAATTAGTTAACCTACATGATTCCTACAAATCATCTTCTTAATTCATCATTAACCTAATAAATTCTTCTAGAAACTCCCTAAACTCACTTAACATTATTCTTCTAATTTTTTAATCCCTCCACTCATTCTCTCTCCTAGTCAAATTATCCTAATCCCACCTAACATTTCCTCTAATCCCCCTCTTAATGAATCGTTAATGGCTAATCAGCATGATTAGCCACAAAGTCAACTCCTTGCTTTTAAATACTCTTTTCCTAGGTGAATGTAAGATTTTCAAAATCTCACATTCCTCTAGGCATTTCCTCTCCCAAGGAATTTTTAATTCTTTTTTATTCCTCCAATCCCCATAATATCCTTTTTTGGAGAATTTTTAATTCCTCCAATACACCTTGTGGAGTGTGGAGATACGAAATGCCTTTAAAGCATATTTCTTGGTCTCCACACCCTCTCTTGGAGCTTGTGTGAGCTCACAAGTAAATCTTAGCCCTTCATCTCGAATCCATCCTATCCATTCATTTTTCTTTCCTCTTCCTATAAATAAAGGGCTCCATCCCTTCATTAAAACATCTTGAAATCCAGTAAGCT
This sequence comes from Cryptomeria japonica, assembly GCF_030272615.1. Taxonomy (NCBI): domain Eukaryota; kingdom Viridiplantae; phylum Streptophyta; class Pinopsida; order Cupressales; family Cupressaceae; genus Cryptomeria; species Cryptomeria japonica. The sequence continues at coordinate 398,519,514 of NC_081409.1, forward strand.
TATGCTGCCCTTTTGAGCTCAGGAAATCATCTTGGCAGCTTCATCATTTTCATCCTTATCATCCTCCTAAAATCCCTTTCATGTTGTGCACATCATTGGAGAGCCACCCACATACAACAATAAAAGGAGCACATCAAGTGGAGCATTATCAAGGGGCGCCTTCACTTCATCAAGCTCAATCTGAAGGAGAAGGTAAAATGGTCTTTTCATGCTATTTTAGCATTTTGTAGGTTTATTTTTGTTATGTTTTTATCATTTAACCTTCTAATCTATTTTCCCCTCTTCAACACCTACACAGATCTCCATCTTAGAAGTCCTCAAGACTTCACCTGTCCATAAAGAGATCCTTGAGCAAGCCCTTTTGGAATCTCATGTCCTGGATGACATTAATACAACTAAATTCCAAGGCCTCATTGATAACCTTGCTACACAAGACCACCTTATTTTCACATCCAAATATTCCCCATCCGATGATCCATCCCATAAGAAACCCCTTCATATTGATGCTATTGTTCAAAAGCATAAGAACAAGAGAGTCCTTATAGACGATGGATCTGGCCTAAAGATTTGTACATACAAATTGATTAAACAACTGGTTATCTCTGAAGACTTAGTTGACACATCTGGTAAGATCCCAATAAAGGCCTATTACGATGCAAAAAGGGTCTCAAAAGGCACCATAACACTACCTCTTCAAGTGGCCCTGCAATGGTGGAAACAACATGTCAAGTCTTGGACCTTGATCTCCCATACAACATTCTCCTTGACTGCCCATGGATTTACTCCATTAAATCCATTCCATGCACCTATTATCAATTCCTAAAATCCCCTTACAATGTTCAAGAGATTACCATCTTGACTGATCTATAGCCCTTTCAATATTGCAAACTCCTTCAATGGAAACACCCTTATCATTGCCTACTCAATACACCCGCTCTGCCACCTCCATCTAATCCATCAAACATCACATACGTTTCATCCCAACCTGAGATCAAGGTCAATATAATTAACAATGGTTGTAGAGAGTACACCCTTCAAAATGCTCTCTATGTGGGTCTGCTGGAAGTTGGGGAGATTGTTGGAAAAATGTTGCAAATATGTGCTTGAGAGATATTTGAGAGATGTGTTTGTCATTGATGTCAACATATTTCTCTGTCTATGTTAGTGATGCAGTGAAGTTTAGTGAGTTAGTTTGTTCAGTATGGTGAAGATCGAATTTTGTGGATTAAAGGGCTTGTAGATGGTTATTTATAGATGATTTAATTCAATCTTCAGAGGTCCACATGAAGATTTGATTGATCTATGGGTATCTGTGTTATGTCGGTTTTTTTGTTGTTCAATAGTGTTAGTGTTGTGTTATTTTGATATGCATTTCTTCGCATTGTAATATCTTATTCTGAGGATTTGGAGATATGTTTGGGACATTTGTGTATGTCCTCAATTCAAGTGGTTCATGGTTTGGAGGACCGCAAGTGTTTTTTTAAGGTTGACAATCATTATAGTTAGTGTTTTTGAGGTCCAGTATGAAGATGTTGATGATTCCAGTAATTTGTGTTGGTGCGGATGTTGCTATGGTAATTCATGATGTTTGTAGATGTTTCTAGATCGTGTGCCTTCTATGTTGATGGTCTGAATTGATCATTGAGCTTGTAATTGATGATTGTTTTTGGTATATTGGTGTTCTTCATGTTCTTCATTGACCAGATGCTTGTAACGTGTTGTAGATGTTCAAGGCATAATTCTTGGAGGTGTTTCATGTTTGAGGTGATGATTTGGGCCCATGCTATATCCTAGCCAAAATTGCTTTGGTCCGCATCTGATAATTTATATTGGGTCAACAAATATATCATTGTAATTATTCTATGTGTGTTGAGCCGACCTTGTTGATCTTGTTAGTCCCAACTGGTGCTGAGAGGGGAGGGGTTGATCAACACTATACTGGTATTTGCTAGATTTAACATTAATCAAAATTTATATTCAAACTTAACACTTATCAGTATAAGTAGAATTAATAAGAAACATGCAAACATAAAATCAAACACACATGACTATCAAGATTTATCATGTGGAAACCCAAATGGGAGAAAACCATGGTGTGAGTAGAAACTCACAAAATCTGCACTCTTCTGGAATACGCCCGGTGGAGAGCCATCCCTGTTAGGAGATTACAAAGACACTGTTAGGTGCCACTCGGTTAAGGCATTTTCTTTAAGGCCTGTTAGAACTTTTACCCTATTAGAGGTAGCATTGTTAAAGGACTTAAAATCATCATTTAAGATGTCACCCGGTTAAGGGATTTTACTGTTGTAGTTATTAGAAAACAAAAGAGAGAATGCTTTGTTGTAATAGCTACTCTTAGCTTAATCAGATCCAAATGAAGCTCTTCAGTTTGACCATTAGTTACACTTGCTCTGCACTCTACCAGTGCTCTGCATCACACTTGCTCTGCACTCTATTGGTGCTCTGCATTATTTCTCTACCCTTTACACTATCTGAGCTCTGCACACTCTCATCACCACTCTGCTATTCACTTAGAAGTTCTGCACTTTTCTCACCCTTTTGGATTGCCTCTTCTCAAAATTGCACATTGCAATTTTTACGATCAATCATTTTGGTTTTCCCCAAAGACCTTTATACCGTATTTCGCCAACACATACCTATTGATTCCTCAATTAATTTACACCTAACACTTAGTAGATTTGAAATTCAAATCTTTCAAAATCTTCCCGCACTCTCTCTACATGCTCTCCATCAATCTCGCTAGCAACTCATCCTTGACTACCTCTGCAACTCATAATTTCACCAATCTTTGGGTCGTGTTCTTCCTTTTTAAAGCGATCCAGTTTCATGATTTGGATAACATTGCTATATATTGATGATTTATTTATATGCTTTATGAGATAGAACACTACATGATTTTTTTGAATAAGATGAGTTTGTGGTGATAAATGTCGTTATTGAATTTATAGGACTTTACTATGATAATAGAATTATGATGTATGTTTAAGTCTGGATCAACATTATGAGAATTAGGATGAATTGCTTATGTGAAATTGCTTGGATAAAAGATGTATTTAAATTGTTCAGATGTAAATTGTATGCAAGTGATGATGTGTATTATTATTCCTGTGAATTATATTATATGTGGATATTTGAAAGTTACTAATGTGTAAATTGAGATGCACAAGAAGTTATCCATGTGACCATGGAAATATTACGGAGAACCAAACCTAGACCTATGTATGCTCGTAAGCCAGGGTTTGTCTATTTGGAGAGACAACACCCCGTTTGTGTTGTAATTTATTCGTACCAATAAATGATGCATGTGTGTTAAGTGTTATTTAATTGATTTATGTAAAATCCACAAGAGACGATTTCATGTATTAATTTGTAAAAGTGTTTTCTTGTGTCACTTGACACATGTGTGGATTTAAGCTTGAATTTTTAATTTTGTCTCTTGGTGGGAAAGTGTTTAACTATAGCTTTTTCAATTAATGTAACGTGATGTCATAAATGCCTTGGGTAAAGAATCATTGGGATGGTCAACATAGGTTTGACCCGAAAATAAACTTCAGAGGGGTTTAAAAAGGGTTAAATGGACACCTATGGGTAGTTTAATAGGGTTTCCTAAAGCCCATAAGGTATACCTAAGGGTTAGGGGTAATTTAAGGCAAGTTTCTACTCCCATGTGACCTTTTAGACACCCTAAAAATTGACTTTTCTAAGTTGTGCGAAAATTGAAATTAGAAGATTTGAACCTAGCTGTAAACCTTCCTTTTCGAATGAGAGTTCCCTTTCCCATTCTATCTTACCTTCCTCTTTAGTTTTTAGAAACTTGTGAGAACTCTCACAATGGGCTTCTTAAGCAAGAATTAGAAAATTTGTGGGTAATCACCCACTCTCCATTTTTGGAGACAAGAGAAGTTTTGAAAAGAATAGACTAGATTTTGAATAGAGAATTTTGGCTAAGGGTAGAAGGAGAAGAACCATGGAATTGGGCTGCTCATCCTCAACAAAACTAACCTACCTTTGGGCAAATTAAGGTTGGTTGCATTCTTATTAAAATGACTTCTTTTTGCATGTGTTTGAAAGTAATGTTGGTGTAAAAGATTTGCTTCCTTGCATGTTCTTTTGGGAATTTCATTTGGTATTTTGTGTTAGGTATTGTATGTGTTTTTGGGAATCATCAAGACCTCTTTCTCTTGGGAGAGAGGAGGATCTTGTGGGTGGTAGCAGTGACAACTCTCGAGTGAGAGACTCTCATTATGAGAGCGATCACAAGGGATTTTGTGTGACCCTTGCTGCATGGCTTGTTTGTGCAATGGGGGTCATAAGGAGGGAAATAAGGCATGAATGCCTTGGGGGGCATAAGGATTTAAGGGGTTACTATACTTGATGCATTTGGTTTTCCATGAGGTGGCTACATGTTCTTTTTCATACTTGTAGTTCTCCTCAGGGTAATTGGTCCACTACCACCCTTAAAAAGGTCATCACCAAGGTGTGGTGCAATGTAGCCGGGATGGGAGTGTGTTTGAATTTGTGTGCATTTTGTCCCTTTGTGTTTGCATGTTTGTTTCCCGTCTAGGGCTTGGTTCTCCGAGCTCGGGGGTGGCTACCAGTTAGCATAGGCTAGGAGGTGAGCACTCCATGGTCATAGTTTTGATTTAAAATGCAGGATTGTCAAAAGAAAAGAGTAGGACAAGTGGAAGGTTGCAGGAGTTATTTGTTGCAGGAAATTAAGTGTAAATGTAATTATTATTTGAAAAAAAAAAAAAGTCCTCATTTATTGGAAATGAGAGACCCATTGTATAGAGACAAGATTGTTTTTGAAATACAATTCTTTTAAAAGTTGTATTTTTTTTTAGTATGCTATTCATTGCAGAAAAGAAATGAGTATTCCTAAATTTAGAATTTTCCCAAAGTTCAAAATATTATATCTGATGTGTTTATAACAAATTGCAAAGCAAGAAAGTTATTTAATTCTTATGCATTCTGAATCAAATAAAATAAAATAAAAAAGAAATAAATAGATTAGAGTTGCATGCATGTTATAGTCTGCATATAAGTCATTTAAATTATGTTTTCTGTAAATGCATTTTAGTACATTATAGTTCTAGAAATAGTCTTTTCGTTTATTCCAGAAATTAGTAACTAAGATAGATAGTTTATCTAGTCAATGTAAATTTAACTTGTTACAGTTGTTGTGTGAAAATTAACTAAAATCAGTCAATTAATTTATGCATATGATAATTCCAAATCTGTCTTTTTATTAGTTGCTATAGATTTTTGCAAAGTCTGTAAATTTATTTATTTCAAAAATGATGATCACAATCTAATATAGTCTTTATTAAATAAAATCTAGATTATTTAGTTGCTGGTAAAACTATTAAATCTAGTCATGTATAAAGCTAAAGGTAGATATAAAACACCTGTATAATTATTGCTTATTAAAGTATACCCTTGCTGTAAATGAATTAGGAAATTATTAATCCATTTATTTTTTTATATATCGAAAATCAAAATACTAAGACCTATTTATTTCAAAATTGTTGTCATATAAAATATATATATTTATATAAATATATAATTTTATTGACATGCAAATTACATGTATATCATTTTATATATATTTATATAAAATTCACTATTATAAATGATCACAAAAAAATAATGTATTTATGCCTGCATGTATATAAAAATGCTATATATATATATATATATAACATTTTTTTTTAAAAAATTTATAAATAAAAAAAATGAAAAAAAAAGGGGGGGGGAAACAAAGGGATGGGGAGGGCCTCGGACGCGCAGGGCACGCAGTCCCTGTGCGGGCTGCGACCCTCACAAAGGCTGCAACCTCTGTGTGGGTCGCATCCCTCATAGGGGCCTGCGACTCCCTGTGTGGGCCGCGCTTGCACCAGTGGCCGCAACCACTGTGCGGGCCGCGACACTCACAGAGGCCAAGGCCACTGTGTGGGCCATGACCCCCAGAGTGGGTCATCCCACTGGTGGCGCCCCTCCGCTCAACCACTATGGCCACCGCTTTAACCCTCCGTGCGGACCTGCAAGTTAACATTTAGCATTAAAAGAAACATGAAACCCTAGCTCGATTAGAGCTAGGGTAAATAATAAAGAAGTATAAAAAAAAAGGAGGTATAGAGGTTAATTTATAATGTAATTTAAATTTTAGGGTTTGCATGGGGTTTTCTTTAAGAAGTGGAAATTAATATAATATTTAATTATACACACACACACACACGCGCACACACACACACACACACACACACACACACACACACACATATATATATATGCATATATATACTTATATATATTTTCCAATACTTAATGAGTTGAAAGTATAAGAGAATTAATACTTTAATATGTGGTAATAAATTATATTTGTTTTTTTTTATAAACATATTGGGTTACGTTTAAGTTATGAAATTGTTTTGTTTGAAATTCAAAAGGAACTTTAAATTAAGTTGGGAAAGGTTAACTTGGCTATTGGGAAATATTTACGCTTTATAGGAAAATAATTATTACCAATTTAATTGAACCTTAGTTGATTTAGTTCAATCTTATTTTAATTAATGTTGAATAAATTTTAGGCTTTCATGATCTAAGAGTTAGGACTAAATTAATTAGTTTCCTAGGGAAAAATGCAAGATTTGGTTATTGGAGATTAATTCTATCTTCATCTACTATTTTAATGAGTTTGATTTAATTAATCTATTGACTTGGTTTCTTGAGAAAATAAATTTAAATCGTTTAGTATTCTGCAAATAAATTTTAAATTAATTTCGTTACTTGATTTAATATCAGAGTTAGCTCGAATATAGTTTCGACAAAACATAATAGTGCATGTCATGTTAGTGAACTTTTTGTTATATAGTTATTATTAAAAAAAAAAATTATCCCGTTCTTGCCCTAAATTTTGGGCATGACAAATTTTTATGATCAATCATTTTGGTTTTCCCCAAAAACCTTTATACCATATTTCACCAACACATACCTATTGATTCCTCAATTAATTTACACCTAACACTTAGTAGATTTGAAATTCAAATGTTTCAAAATCTTCCTGCACTCTCTCTGCATGCTCTCCATCAATCTTGCCAGCAACTCATTCTTGACTACCTCTGCAACTCATAATTTCACCAATCTTTGGGTTGTGTTCTTTCTTTTTAATGTGAACTAGAAAATCCACACAAATCTCACCTTATCTGGTTGTTAAATGCTATAGACTTCACTACCTGTTTATTTTATGATATCTCGCCATGACTAACTCACCTTAGGTCATCGCATTCAACTTACTGGTCACTTCTCTAAGATTGTCGATGGATATCATCCTTCAACCTGTATCACTGGTGTAACTCTTCACCTTTTGCCACTGGTCACTGATCAACAATTAGACTAGTCACATGTCTGTCTAGAGTGTTCTAGTCGTGCATAAGAATACTAAACTGCAATCCGAGTCACCTCTTATGACTGCATCATCAATTCAACTGTCAATTTAAGAAACTGATCTCAACATCTAACAAATGCTTGACTGACTAGTCAGCTACTCTATTTATCCTTCAACTGATTAGTCTTTGACCAACACAATGCTTAAGTGTGTCAATGATACATATTAGGGAAGCACTAAATCCTCCATACTATTTTCAGCCATCAGTAAACCATTGAGGTTTACCACATCTTCTTGCCTATGACCTTGGCCTTATTCATCGATAAGTGTTGGTCATCAATGACAATACTAATTGATGAACCGGTTGTGCCAACACCATCAGTTATGCCAACAAATCTTTCCAAGGTAGATGTCATGTATAAATAAATGTAATAATCTTGTGTGAGATATGAAGAGTGGATGAGTGTGATCATGTGAGAGAATAATGTATTGATCTTTTGGAAGTAGAGAAGAAGTGTGAAGAAGAAAATGAAATTTGTTATGTGCTTAACCGAAACTGTAACTAGGCATTAAGGATTCTATTTCTCAGTTCATGATTTTCAGAAGTAATCCATGATTGTTTGTAAGACAATGAGCCTTCCCTAGGTTGTAGCCCTTTTTATTTTGAGCAGTGATCTCTAGGCAATGTTCCTGAATGCATGTGCATTCCCCATTGTAATACTTATATCAAAGTATATCTTTTGTGGGTTCACTCCCACTTTTCCACTAACAGGGTTTCCACGTCAAATTTTTTGGTGTTATGTGTGTTTATGATGTGTTGTTGATTTATACTTTCATGTTTAATTATCAAATATGAGAACAAGTTCAAGTTATGTACGTTTTTTGTGACAATCGATTCAGCCCCCCTCTTAGTTGTATGTCCTATTTCATCAAGTTCAACTCCCACCCTCTCCTAAGTCATATGGAAAACCGAAAGAAATCAAGGTTCAAAAGAAACCCACCATGAAAGGCAAGTAGACCACCTTTTAGTAGTGGGGCCCACTTGATGAAGAGAGCTTGGAAACCAATGTCACTTCTTGGTTGTACCGAGAAGAAAATGAAGCACTAGCAGATATCCCCAAACAAATTTACCCTAAGGCATCTGCTATGGTAGACAAGATGGGCTACAAAAGTTATGATCTTGGATCACAAGACCAAGGAATCAAAGTACCCATCTATCCAATCTCCTACCAGCGTAATAGGGGCTTGGGCTATTCACATGTTCCTAAGATCATTGCCACTGGTGCTCTGATAGACCCTCCTACTGAAATTAAAGACTCTGATGAAGAGGAATTCTATGAAGTGCCTTTTGAGTACCTTGACGATATATCTGATGATGCCTATGTCAATACTATCACCCTCGTCCCCCCTTCAAACCCATATAAACTTCAACTCATCCACCCCAATCTTCTTGATTGGAACCAACAAGGACCACCTATTCTTGACATTTGTGTTGATGACAATGCTCTCATGGCATTACTTACTATGTGATATCTTGAGGACCACACATCTATAAATCGAATCTATCTCAACTGGGAGACATACTTTGGTATTCAAGTCAACTCCCTTAGTTGCAAAAGTGAAAATAAAAATAAAAATCATAAGTCCCCTCATGAAAACCTCTCTAAGGCACCTTTAGACATAGAAAAAGTGAAAATAAAAGATGTATCTTCTAGTGAAAACCTAGATCAGGCACCAGAGGATGAGGGAATTGACTTGCCTACCAAGATTCCCCCATATCAAGAGAAGTCACCCCTTCTTATTGAGGAAATAGACACTATCAACATGGGTATAGATGATAATCCAAAGAATGTGCCCATTGCCAAGTCTCTTACAGATCAAGAGAAATAAAACTTCATGATTTTCCTACAAGAGGTGCAAATAAACTTTGCTTAGTCATATGCTAACATGCTAGGCCTTGACCAAAAGTTGGTAGTACATAACCTTGTCATTAGACTTGATGCTAATTCTTTCAAACAAGAGCTTCGCAAGATGCATCCACAAGTTTCCCTTATTGTTAAAGAAGAGCTACATAAAATGTTGGATGTTGGATTCATAAAACCCATTGACTATCTTGAATGAGCTTTAAACATTGTACCTATTGGCAAGCATGTTGGGGGCATAAGAATTTGCATAGACTTCAGAGATCTCAACAAAGCATGTTTGAAAGATGATTTTCCCCTGCCAAACATAGACATGATTGTAGAAATCACAACTAGATATGAGATTCTCTCCTTAATGGATGGATTCTATAGATATAATTAGATTAGGATCATAGAAGAAGATCAACACAAGATGACATTCACTACTCCTTGGGGCACCTTGTTCTATCAACTCATGCCATTTGGTTTAAAGAACATAGGAGAAACATATCAAAGGGAAATGAGAACCATCATCCATTACCTCCTGCACAACACTATGGAAGATTACATGGATGATCTCCTAGGAAATTCCAAAACACGAGAAGAGAACATTCATGCCCTAGGAAAATATTTGAGAGACTTGAGAAATAAAAGTTGTACCTTAACTCCAAGAAGTGTGTCTTTGGGGTCACATCAGGAAAGCTATTGGGATTCATAGTCTCTCATAGAGGAATAGAATTGGACCCAGCTAAAGTCAAATAAATAATTTAAATGCCTCCCCCCAAGACACTCAGACAATTTTGCAGTCTTCAAGGCAAGCTTCAATCTATCTGCTGATTCATCACACAACTTGCAGACAAGTGCCATCCATTTGCACACCTTTTACGCAAGGAAACGAAGTTCAAGTGGCAATGCCTATGCCAAAAGGCCTTCGATAAACTAAAACAATATTTGGTCTCCCATTCATCTTTGATGCTACCTATACCAGGGCAAGCCCTCCTTTTGTACATTTCAACAACCACAGTGACATTGGGGGCATTACTTGCACAAACAGATGGCAAGGAAAAGAGAATGCAATATATTATATTAGTCGCACTCTTGTGGGATACAAACTCAACTATACTTCAATAGAAAGATCTTGGCTTGCACTGGTCTTTATCACTCAAAAACTGCATACATGCTCAACAAGAAAACCAAATTGATAGCAAAAATTGACCCTTTAGGGTATTTGTTGTCTAAGGTTTCTCTCACAAGATGCACAACAAAATGGGTCATGCTCCTGAGTGAATTTACAATTGAGTATGTGGACAAGAAGGCAATAAAAGCACAAGTGATAGCTGACCAAATGGTTGGTGCTCCTCTTCAAGGTGACCACCCTCTCATAACATAATTTCCTGATGATTTCATTATGACTGTCACCACATGTACAAAATGGTAGGTATACTTTGATGGTTCCTGCATGCAACATGGATCAAGGGAAGGCATACTGCTAATCACACCTCAAGGAGATTGCATCTCTAAGTCCTACAAGATAGAATTTGCATGCACAAAAAACATTGCAAAATATGAAGCTCTCATCAATGGACTCTGTTTGGCTATGCAATGGAAGATCACAAAACTGCAAGTCTACAACGATTCCCAACTTGTCATAAAACAAGTTAATGATTAGTACCCAATAAAGGATGAGAAGTTTTTCCCGTATCACAACATGGTGGAAGATTTCAAGAAACACTTCACCTTCATTCAGTTTGAGCAGGTTCCCTAGAAAAATAATAGATTTGTCAATGCCATGGCTACAATTAGTTCCCTCCTACAAATACCTGCAAATTGTTAGAAGTGTGAGTTATTGGTTGAGAAACTTTTGGTGCAAGCATATGATGTCCCCGAATCAGAAATGGTGTGTGTCCTTGTTGATTCTGATTCCCCATGGTATCAAGAAACCTTCGCCTACCTCTGAGACAACATCATCCCCCTCACCTTACTAAAACCCAACAACAAACATTCATCCGTTGATTCACTCACTACACTATCCTTGGTGATACCCTATTTTGAAAGCATGTTGATGGTGTTAGAATCAAGGACCACTAAGAGGGGGGGCGAATTAGCGTTCTACGAGTTAACAAATTTTTTTATTTAATTTTAAGCCATCGGAAGCATAAGCATAAAACTAAAATGAAAAAACTTAAAATAACCAACCACAATATCATAACACCAACATTTTTACATGGAAACCCAAATGGGAAAAAGTATAGTGGGGTTTTAACCCACAATATTATTCCACTATGGCCAGTAGAAAAATAATATTACATGAGGGGGAATGCATAGGCATTCAAGCACACTTCCTAGAGCTCACTACTCAAATACAATAAGGGCTACAACCCCAGAAAGCTCACTGCCTTACTGATCAATTACAAAGATGGATTACAATGAATGAACTCCAAAATAGAATCTACAATGCCTGGATGAGTTTCGGTTAAGTGCCAAATACTATGACTGTATCACCTCTATTGTTTTGCTCTGTTCACTATCTCAATCATCTACCAGATCAACAATGCGCATGTGAAACTACACCAAAATAGATTCTCAATCACCACTCGCTCACATATAATTATACCATACACCAAAAAGATCTTCTACACCGGTCTTACATATCCACAATCACAAAATAGATTATTCACCAAGTCAGCCTACTAATGTAACGTGTAGTCATATGTTGGCTTGACTGGATCATCAAAGATAATGTGGATCACCAAAATGTTGATAAAATGGTGTCTCTATGTCAGCCCAATCATCCTATACACAATTCACAACACCACAATCATCGAAAAGCTTCCAAACCAAAACTGCTTTGTTCAACCTAAAATATCTGTTAACTGGCTACCAATTGATGTCTGCTTTCGGATATCAAGATTTGTGATTACCGGATGGGAATCTTAAGAAGATTTTCCATCAATGACAACCCTAAACCATTAATCAAGCATCGATACCCACCGAATGAGTGTCAATTACTAACAATCTCCCCCTTTGGCATTGATGGCAACACTCATGAAAAATGGCTAAGTGTTGGAAAACTTGTACACTGGATCAAAATAGCTAAGGCTCCCCCTTAGACAAAGAATTTTGAAACTTGTAATTACACACTTCTACTATACATTTTTCACCTTTATTCTCCCCCTTTGACAACAATACCAAACATGGGGTGTTGTCCAAAACTTATATACAAAGATATTTACCGGGGACTTTACAAGTACTTGAAGATGTCAGCAAAAATGTTCTTCAAAAATCCTATGTGAGTGTCCCGCCCACTTTTTAGGTTATCCAAGACTATGATGAATGCACTGAATACATAGGCATGAATTTCTACATCCTTCAGTTTAGATGGAACTGGTTGTCCCATAGCCTTCAAACACTCTACCTTATTGCTCAACATGGTGTCCAACCGGGGGGGAATCAAATTCTAAAGTTTGCCAACTCTCCTCAAAATTTTGTCATCCACATTAAGGCTCGAGATCTGATCATTTAGAGACAATACTTGTCCTTCTAAATTGTTGGTAAGGGATATATTAAGATCAAAAGACTATGAAATACCATCAAGTTTACCCTGGCAAACACATATTTGCTTGTCTATGTCTGGGCAAGATTAGACAAGACATATATTTTACCACCTTCAGTCAATGCATCGGAAAGAGTCTGCAAACCTTTATTCAATCTTACTCTATCATCTTCTATCATTTTTTGGAATGTCTGCATCCTTACCTCCTTAAATTTATCTAAAACTCGCTTAGTAGTAGTCTTCTCCAAAGAATCAAAATTTGTATTTACATTATTAATCAATTGAAGTAATTTACCAGAGGAGCTAGAATTAGGATCTAACTATACACCCGGAGCCACCTTCTATAACACATCAACAGACATCAAAATGAGTTTTTTGTCTTCGGACTCTTATTTTACCAGATCCTGACTGGCCTGAGATTGAATAGCAGCTACAAGTATCAGCTTCTCTGTCAGAGACATTTGTCCAAGATCTCAAGGACCATAAAGATTGATAGAAATTTGGGGCAGGGTCCTTGTGATTGGAGTGTCAATTGTCGGATCAATAAATCCTTTTCCTTTATCTACCTCTACATCCTTCACCTCATCACCATCCCCTTTATCTTGTGCACCAATGTTGCCACTTGGTGCAATGTCATCCTTTTGGATCTCAAGGATTGCTTTAGTACTCTCAACCACCAGAGGATTTACACTGGTCTCAACTTCAATGATTACATTTCCTTGGTCTTTTGAATGCTCCTTGGTCCCAGTTTCATCCTTCTAGTTACCTGAGACACCTTCCTTAACTTTCAGATGGGAAGTCTGAACTGAATCACTATACACGAGATTGTTCTTCATAATTGTTCTCCAGATATCCTTGGTCTCCTTCCTCACCTCTTCAACCCTTCCAATCATCAATTTGTTCACCTTGTTTTTTCTTCTGAAATATTTCTTATTAACTTCCTCAATGAGCCTTTTGGCTTCATCTTGGGAGACACAGGTGTAGACATTAATCAACTCTCTCTCCATTTCCTTTTCAATCTTACTAGATGTTAACCTCCTTGTATCAATATGTTATATAGATCATTAGGGATACTACACTCCAACTCAATCAAAGATTTGCTAAAGTTATGTAAATACAAAACAACAAATTCTTCAACTTTTCTTTGATCGGTCTCATCTAGATTTTAATAATATACTCTAATATCCTTCAAATTTCCATAAATAATTATCTCATCAATCAGTTGATATGTTGTCAATGGAGGAACAAATGTGTATTTACCTTGCAGATCACCCGACTCAAGATCTTTATCATGTAGAGTTCCAACATTTCTTCCTCTCTTGGATCTTCCAATAGGGGCAGGTTCAGATTTGGATTTCTTTCTTGTTGGGCTCCATCAGACTGTGGCTTCCTCACCACCCTTATAAATTTGCCATTCTTCTTGTTCTCATCTGCATCTTCATCAGATTATGTCTCAGAGGCCACCAGAGATACAACAACATAATTTTTCTTAGGCTTCTCCTTTTGCTTTAGAATTCCTTTTCTGGATGAACTCTAACTTGCACATGGTGCTACCGGAACAGGGGCAGACTTGGTCTCTTTTTGTTTAGCTTTAGAGGGAACAAATTTGTCCTTAGTCTTCTCAGTTTCCTCCTTAGCCTCCATTTGTGCATGTTTCTTCCTTGCCTACTTCACCTCCTCTTGGGTGAATCCCATCTGAACAACTACTTACTTAGCCATCTTGGAAACTTTCCTCTTTCTTGCAAGGGTTGTGAACTGTTTGTGCAACTCTAGGTCCTTCTCCTTAAATGTGCCAAACCTTCCTTCTTTTTCATCAACCGACTGACTCAACATCTGTTGAGCATAGACATCTAGGGTAGCAGCATCAACTTCATAACCCATAGGAAGAATCCACATAGTCCTTAGCTCAATTGCTTCCATTAGGCATTGTTCCTTATCAACCATGAAGCAAATTGTTTTCTCATACTTCTTCACTATCTCTTTTGGGATTCTTTCTCTACTCTTCATTGTGGCTTGAATTTTTTTAAAATAACCCCATAGAGTAGATATCCTCATTGTAGCATCACCAATTCCCATAATCCCTTCCTGGATTTGCATTGCAACCAGCTTGTCGTAGGCACATTGGACCTTTCCTTGAACACCAAGGATTTCATTCATGAAGTATAAAGACAAACAGATAATAAGGGTTCCAAACTTAAAGGTGTGATTCTTATCTTGTTTAATATTATTCAAATTGCTCAGCAACTCATTCAAGAGAACCATACACAAGTCATACTTCTTATCTTCCTTTAACATTAGATAGCTAAAGTATATTGTTGTACTGAAAACAAAGTTTTGTCTGCTTGACTGGTAAACTTTATATACAATCACCATTGATGAAAACTTGACATCATGCTCTAGAATGTCATTGATTTTCATAGCTTTGTTGTCTAATTGAGAACAAGTGCCAGCAATCACAGTGTTGTTTGATATTTTCCTCATGCTAGGAACTTCACTGGACGTGCTCAAACAAGTCACAGCCTAGATTTCTCGCATAGTGATCTTGTGAGGCTTATCCAACCACATAAATTCATCATGGATTTTGTTGAGTATGAATTGGATCCATTCTTTCTCATCAAATGTCAGAAAATGTATGAACTGAGAGAAACACTTGGCCTGCAAATGTCGATATTCTGACAGGATATTTCCCAAGTTGTTTGCCAGATACTTGTTGTACAGGGTCAACATGTCAGCACTCCCAAGTTCATCAAGATCACAATGGATATATTCCCTTATGTCCTCCTTGTGAATAACATCATAGGGTACAAAGGAAAACACTCCTCCGAGATCATCCTCGACAGATTTGAAAAGATATTTTTGTTAGACACAATACATCACTCAGAGGGGGGGTGAATCAATGGTTCTCAAACTTTTCTTTTTAACAATCTAGGTGTGTATACCAATTATGGGATTTAACACAATGCAGACTGATTGGTTAGAGGGGAGACTAATCACAAAAGAATTCACATTGAGGGATATCACATAACACCAGTATGTATGAGGAAAACCCAAGATGGGAAAAACCTCGGTGAGCAATGCTACTAGAGTCTACTGCTCCAATCCATCCTAGCAATCAAAACTTTGTTACAATGTTTAGGGCTACAACCCAAGGAGCTAAAAGCCTAGATTTAGGGAATCAACCCAAGGAGCACCAAACCTTGATTTAGGTCACCAACCCAAGGAGCACCAACCCCTAACTTGTTTATGGGATACAACCCAGAGGAACTACAACCCCTGCATCGAGATACAACTCAGTGATCACAATGAAAACATCAATTACAAAGGTAGTTATCTTGTTGCAAGTGAATCTTGCAACCATTTCATATACCTTACTCTGTCAGTGAGATACCTTCTCTGCTACACCGATACACTTCTCTTATTGCTCTCATCTGTTGCTTCACTGCCGATAAACTCTACCAGTTCATCTCTCCTCTCCTTTTTCTCTGTCGGATCTCCTCCTCACTGCTCTTCTCTTCACCGGTACTACACTCTATCAGTCCACTGGTTGCCTTCTCTACAGCTTCCTTCACTTTTTCTCTGCCGGTATGGACACTACCAGTTATGCACTGCTACCGGTTGAACAGTTCAACCTAGTTCTACCCTCACACTCAGTCTCTTCTTAGATATTCATTGAGCACTTGACTAATTTTCTCTCACATGCAAAAATAACACTTAATCACTTCACAGTAGCACTATCTTCTTCTCTACAACAACCCTACTCTCTCATCCAGTGGCAACCATCTCTGATTTTGGCTTGCATATTTATAGACTGGTTTTCCCGCCAAAAACCAATTCAAACTTTGGGTAGTTAGGGTTTCCTCACTTACCTTGAGGCAAACCAAATCCAATCAAATCTTTCCTGATTTGATTGCCCAGACAGTTGTTTCCTCATCACCGCTATTGTCTTGCCTTCTTGATTACGCCTTGTATCTTTGGCAATTTTCTTTTTACCTTGTCATTTGATCTCTTGATCAAACACCAAGATCGGTCTTGTTGTTTCCTTCATCCAACTTGATCTCCTCAATCAATCATTGTTAGCTTTCTCTCAACTTCCCTCCAGACCTTGAGCTGCAAACCTTTGCAACGGTTCTACAACATGTTCCATGATTTGTGGGATCTACCATTAATGTTGACCAACTCTGCAACTACTCCATCAGTGTTCATTCCATCAACCACTGCATGCAAGTCTTCCACCTTGACTCCATGTGGCATCCATGTCGACCAACTGCCAGCTTGGATCCATGTCAGTCCATTTAGGATCACCGACCGAACACTCTACCTATTCATCTTTTCTGTTGGTTTACAAACTTTGTCGGCTAAACCCTCAAACTGGTTTGTCATCAACATTGCACTCTACTTCTCTTCCAGTGAACTACTGAAATGGTTTGCACTCTTGCTAACCTATCTTATTCACATCTTCATTAGATGGGGAATCTTCTGCATCTGCACTTTGTACTTATATGACTTCCCTATTTGTGCAACATATCTTCAAACAGGCACATATGATCTAGTGTTGGCACATTCACTGTCAGTCATTGCTTCTCATGATGACTGCATCTTCATCCAGTGGGAGTCTTGTTGTTCAGCAACCTCACAAAAAACATATGACCTGTTCATTCTTCTTCTCTGGTGTTGATGTGATTCAAGTAACATTTTGCCTCTTCATCACAAACAACAACTCAAATACCTTGGCCATTTTTCTTGTACACTAGTCATGAGATTTTCCCTATGGACTGGTGATATACTGTACTGGTACACGTCCTCTTACCATTCCACCCACACAATTCAGGCACTAACTTGTGTACCGATGTCACCAGTGGTCATTCATCCTTACCTTATTGGTGTCCTGCAACACAAGGCGATATCAAAGATATCTGAACATGTACTCCTCCTTGACAGTGTTTCACATATATCACTCATATGGGTAGTCATTCCATACCCATTGACATCAATGACAAAACAATGCCAACAATCTCCCCCTTTGGCATTCATGTCAACTCATTTAGTATCTAACATACTACATAATCATTCTCCCCCTTTTTCTAATCCATGGATTTTCAACACATGTAGTATGATGTATAATAGAGAATCCCAACACATTTAGTATGTTGTATACTATAGAATCCTTCTCCCCCTTTGATAACAATGGAAAAGGGTATTGTCAGGACATCATTCCTACTTGTATTTGGTAGGCACAGACAGAATTATTTCTCCCCCTTTGTCTTTACGAAATGTCTCTCCTTCTTCGATACCAATTGATGTATTTTGTTACATTTTCTCAAGTCACAACACTTGATATGGAGGACTCAACCATCAACTAACACCAATTGAGCATGCAAATTCTATACCATTTGTTAAAAGACTCAATTGTAGAGGGATGTGCCAGTGAACACTACTCACCTGCCGAACAACCTGCATCTCTTCCCGTTTGATCCCAAATTTCTTTAGGAATCAAATGTGATTGTACTACCAATACAACCAGCCAACTAACAAGTAGGAATTAAATTTGGTTGTACTATGAATACAACCAACCAAATGATAGGTAGATACCCCTTACAATAAAATTCTCTATGGTATTCCTACTATAACTTCCCTCATCTATGGTTTTGGGCAGTCAGTGCACTTACTCTTACAAGTTCAAGCATCCCAACTTTGCATCACAACCACTTGAACTCCCCCTGAGTCATACATCTCAAGTTCTCAACTTTGGTAAGGTCTAATACCAGGGCTCCAAATAAGTCCATACACTGGTTTAGCTATGCATATGTGATCATCTGATGATTCTTCAGCTCCATTGTTTCCACCACAACCTATGACATGATCCTAGATCTACACAATGCCAAACCATGTTGTCGTTATCCCAAGAATCAAACTGGTTAGCCCAAAACATGTAAGCCTGCATGATCAACCACCAGGCCAACATATTTCATTCAAGTCTTCATCAACACCACCTGAGACATAACTCCACATTCCATGCTACCAGGGCTAATGCAATGATCTCCAACTTCATTGTCTTACATAACCTGCAAGTACTTGTTAGTATTTATGTTGGCAACATCCTGCACATACTGGTTTCCTCTACTGATCCAATATCACTACCGGAGCACCTTCCTGTGACTCCTACATTCTATGTCACTCTATATCTGATTCCAATTGTTATCTTGTCATACATTGATACAATAGTAGTGATTCAGCTCTGATCTGTGGGTGTGTAGTCAAGTCAGCCTCTACACACACTTATCTTCTCATTTTCTTCCTTCATACTAGCAGCAACATGTTCTTACATGTTGCCTTCATCATTGAGGGGGGGAATGATAAGTTTAGTGTATTACTCCCCCTAAGATCTTGCATCTCCTTTAGGCCTTAGGAGATATCACTTGTGCATTGGATGCACAGTCACGATCCATGGTCTTCTTCCTCCATACCTGCCTAGTCTCATTCATCTTCCCATTTTTCAGGCTTGGGAGTAGGTCTTTCCTTCATCCGGTGATGAGTCCTTCCATTTCTTGATTCTCCATCACAGCCAGACATAATGTTATAGTAGCACACAACATCCATCCCAACTTCATGATTCGGGAATCTTTTAACATACCGGTTTGACCATCTTCTCCTGGTCATGTTGTTGTGTTTAGCAACCGGAACCGGTGGACCTCTTTCTTCTGCAGGGATAATGTTAGGGGTCCCATAGATACTGAGAGGGGGGGTGAATTATTATCTAACTAGTAATAAGAATTTCTTAAGTTAAAACATGCAGAACATAATATAACAGTGTACCGGTATGCAAGAAATAATGCAATAAACAGAATCAAGAACATCCACATGAAAAGTACACCTTAACACAAGATGTTAACGAGGAAACCCGGTGTGGGAAAAACCTCAGTGGGATTTGTGACCCACAATATTCACTCGCTGGCCAATAAGAGAATATTACTTACAATAGGGGCCTGCACATGCAGGAAGGCCAACTGCCTAGAGCTCACTACTCAATGGGAAGTCACACTGACTTACAAATAAGGATTATACTAATCCAATAACTTGTACTACTTTACAATAGCATCTTCAATGCTAGATTCAGTATCGGTTCCTGCTCTGTTCTTTACATATACCCTTTGACCTATATTTTGCACATTAGGTCTGCCTAATATTTTCCTTAATGCTTCTACTACTCTTCTTCAAATGTCTACAATGATCTCCTTTATATATAAGAGTCATTTTACAATTTGCCAAGTTGGTTTATAATAATAAACAAAATATTGTATAACAAAAATCTTGTCAGCCTCTGTGCCAGTATACTTGTTTTCTTCTGTGTTGGTGTCGGTGTCCTGAGTGCCGGTGTAGAGTGTGATTTGCTGATGTCAATGCACTATCTTGTCGGTGTAATGCTTTGCTGGTATAATGTCTTGCCAGTGCCATAGGATTGCAAGGTTGCCATTAATGACAAAACCTTCAATCACATACAATGTCTCATTGGAGTGTGCATATGCCAACAGATAATTCTCCTTTGGTTCCATACAGGTATCTGACTTCCATATGCTCTGAATTCACCTTTTTACAAAGCATAGTTATACCAGCCACCATGTGACTGCAGGTTCCTTCCTACACTCAAACTCTCTATGGCCAAAACCATTGCAGTTATGACAAACAACATTTGCATAATCGGGAGAGGGAACATGCATGTATCTACTCTTGGATACATTTTGCTCATATTGATGATGTCCATGAGATCCTCTATTATTCTTTCTAGATCTATTTCTACCTTCCTCTGCCCTATGGCCATAAGCATTACATGCAAAGCAGTAACCAGTAAAGGATGGCATATGACTTGCAAATTTATTTTTCCATACATGAGGAGATCTTACCGGTTTAGCATCCCCATTTATTCTTCTTTGAGAATGGATCCTTGGTTGTCCATTTTGTACAGCTCTTCCATCTGGTCTCTTCTTTTCCCACACTTGATTTTCCATGTGGGTGGTAGCATTTCTTTGTCCTTTGTCGATAGGAGGTCTTCTTTGATGCTTCCTCATTTTCTTACTTCCAGTGAAGTTGTCTTCTCCCATCTTCCCTTTACCTTTGGGATCTTCTTTATTCCTTCTTCTTGCAGTGTTGATCTCCCTTTTTATTTGCAATTCCTCACCAGTTGTGTTTAGATCAACCTTCATCTGGGGAGCATTTCTCACTGTGAAGGTTTGTCCTTTGTTTTCTCCATTGGGGGAGACAAACAAAATGTCATTGTGGGAGACATTCTTGTTGGTGGAGCATTCACCGGCTCCACTTCCTAATCCTTCAGTGTCCTTGGCATGCTTCTGCTTCTTCAACATCTTTTCCAAGGCATCACTTATACCATCAAACTGGATTCTTACCTTGATCTCATCCTGACACTTCTCAAGGTCATTTTGGAGAGACTCCATTTCCCCAAGCAACTTATGATATTCTTTATCTTTAAATTCTATCCTAGATGCTAGATCTTCACGCCAACACACATTGGTGTTCTTTGCCTGAGACTTCAACTTTGAGATACATTTCTCAGATTCCTCAAGGCATTTTGTCAACTAGTTCTGCTCTACTATAGCAACATTCTTGAATAACTTGTATTACTTTCTTAGATTCTCCCTTTCACTTTCCTTGGAGTCCTAGACTGAATTTGAAATCATTTGTCAATATTTTTTTCTCTTCTAGTTGAGTGGTCAATAAACCAACCTTTTGGTTTGATACTTCAAGGCAGGTTCTCAACTGGCTGCAATATGAACTGATCTTTTGTATATTTTAAAATCATTTCTAACATTTTGAAGCTCTTCTAGAGCACTTACCAGTTCACACTCAAGATCTACTTATGTATCTTCTTCTTCTTCTTCATTATTTCCAAATAGATCTTGATGGCTATATCTATTTACTTTTTCTCCTTCTTCTTCTTCTTTTTTAGTGTCGTTGTCAAACACATCATACCGGTGCGATCTATCTACATTAACTCCTTTTGATGTGTGACTCTCAATGTCAGTCTCATGGGCCATGAAGAGAAGAGTCTCCACATCACCAATGTTGTAGCAACAATTTGAACTGGCTCTATCATCTTCACATGTATCTTCAGCATTGTTTTTCTCACTCACAAGTTGATTCAGTGGTGCAGGGTTCATTTCCATAGAGCTTCTTTAGTCTATCCCATAGACTTTTTGCTGATTTACATTTGTCCACCTATGAGGAAACATCACTGGTGATCCCACTAAATATGGCCTTCATGGCTTCATTACCTATGCATCTTCTTTCATCTTTAGATCTAGAGGGAGGACCAACATTCCTAGGGAGACCATTAATAACCGACATTCATACATCAAACTCTAGAGAGGATAGGATGACTTCCGTTCTACAAAACCAAATAGAATAGTTTGAACCATCAAACACATGAGCAGGGATTGACACTAAACAAACCATTGTGTCCTTAAGCTAGAATCTACCCAATATGGAGAAATCTCATCTAACTAGGAACCTACGCTCTGATACCAAGTGTTAGACAACATGCACCACTAAGAGGGGGGGTGAATCAGTGGTTCTCACACTTTTTTTTTTAACAACCTAGGTGTGTATACCGATTATGGGATTTCACACAATGCAGACTAATCACAAAAGCATTCACATAGAGGGACATCACATAACACCAGTATGTACAAGGAAAACCCAAGATGAGAAAAACCTTGGTGAGCAATGTTGCTGGAGTCTACTGCTCCAATCCATCCTCACAATGAAAACTATGTTACAATGTTTAGGGCTACAACCCAAGGAGCTACAACCCTTGATTTAGGGCACCAACCCAAGGAGCACCAACCCCTGATTTAGGGAGCCAACCCAAGGAGCACCAACCCCTAACTTGTTTATGGGCTACAACCCCTATAATGAGCTACAACTCAGTGATCACAATGAAAACATCAATTACAAAGGTAGTTATCTTGATACAAGTGAATCTTGTAACCATTTCATATACCTTACTCTGTCGGTGAGATACCTTCTCTTCTACACCGATACACTTCTCCTACTACTTCATTGCCAGTAAACTCTACCGGTTCACCTCTACTCTCCTTCTACTCTGCTGGATCTCCTCCTCACTGCTCTTCTCTTCATGGGTAATACACTCTGTCAGTCCATTGTCTTCCTTCTCTACAGCTTCCTTCACTTCTGATCTGCCGGTATGGACTCTACCAGTTCTACACTACTATCGGTTGAACACTTCAACCTGGTTATCCCTCACACTCAATCTCTTCTCATATATTCATTGAACACTTGACTGATTTACTCCCACATGCAAAAGTAACACTTAATCACTTCGTAGCAGCACTATCTTCTTCTCTACAATAGCCTAACTCTCATCCAACGACAACCATCTCTGATTTTGGCTTGCATATTTATAGATTGGTTTTCCCACCAAAAAATAATTCAAACTTTGGGCAGCTAGGGTTTCCTCACTTACCTTAAGGCAAACCAAATCCAATCAGATCTTGCCCGATCTGATCGCCCAGATAGTTGTTTCCTCATCACCGCTATTGTCTTGCCTTCTTGATTATGCCTTCTATCTTTGGCAAGATGTTTTTTACCTTGTCAGTTGATCTCTTGATCAAACACCAATATCGGTCTTGTTGTTTCCTTCATCCGCCTCGATCTCCTCAATCAATCACTCTTAGTTGTCTCTTAGTTGTCCTCCAAACCTCGAGCCTCAAACCTCTGCAATGACTCTGCAACATGACCCGTGATTTGTGGGATCTTCCATTAATGTTGACCAACTCTACAACTACTCTGTCAGTGTTCATTCCATCTACCACTGCATGCAAGTCCGCCAACTTGACTCCATGTTGCATCCATGTCGACCAACTGCCATCTTGGATCCATGTCGGTCCAGTTAGGATCACCGACCAAACACTCTACCTGTTCATCTTTTCTGTCGATTAAACCCTCAAACCAGTCTATCATCAACCTTGCACTCTGCTTCTCTTTCGGTGAACTACTCAAATGGTCAACACTCTTGCTAACTTGTCTTATTCACATATTCATCATATGGGGAGTCTTCTGCATATGCACCTTGTACTTATGTGACTTCCTTGTTTGTGTAGCATATCTTCAAATAGGCACATGTGATCCAGTGTTGGCACATTCACTGTCAGTCATTGCTTCTCATGATGACTACATCATCTGGTGGGAGTCCTATTGTTCAGCAACCTCACAGCAAACCTGTGACCTGTTCATTCTTCTCCTGCTTGTACACTGGTCATGAGCTTTTCTGGTGAACTGGTAATATATTGTACCGGTACAGGTCATCTTACCATCGCACCCACACAAGTTAGGCACTAACTTGTGTACTGGTGTCACCAGTGGTCATTCATCCTTACCTTACTAGTGTCCTATAATACAAGGTGATATCAAAGATATCTGAACTTGTACTCCTCCTTGACAGTGTTGCACATACATCACTCATACCGGTTGACATCAATGACAACACAATGCCAACAATTTCTTGAAAATGGGTCGAGCTCTATCCTTGATTTCCAGAACCAGTGGGGTAGCAATTCCCGAAGTTGAAGCCATTTTGAACTTAGGGTTTTCAAAAACTGATAGATTGAAACAGATAAATACCTCAATTGGTAATCAGGAATAAATATTCTCTTTAGGATGACTGAAATCACTATCTAAATCATCAAATTTCTTCACTCTTCTTCTCTGCACTTATCCCTTGATTTCATTGTGAAAAATAACACTTTCAAATGTCTTTTTATCCTTCGAAAACCTAATTCTCCATTGTAATAAATGGTGCGATCGGTTACCTTTATTTTTCATGAAGTCGCTTACCGGAGCATCAAATATTCACTAAATATTTTGGATAACATCTACACATATGATTTAATCCTTGTGCAAACTTCTATAATTGGTTCCAGATCTCCGGAGAGGGGATTCATCTTTTTTGACCCACATGTTCTCATGTTTGTCTCTGATATCCTCTACCTTTTCCTTGCCCTTCTCATATGATTTGTTCTTGTCTACCAGAGCACTCTTTTTGATTTCGCAGTATTTTGCAATGTGACCAATTTTATTGCATGCATGACAAACAACATTCTGCATAGGTCTAAAGTTCATTTGATTTGGTCTCATCCTACACTGGTTAGAGATATGTCCAAACATCCCACAAGCATAGCATCTCTTGTTTTGAAAATTGTTCACTACTGCTCTGCACATGTTTAACTTGAAACCAAAATTATTGCATATGAAATACTAACTGAGAAAGGTAGGACCATTGTTCATATTATTCATCCTACTTCTGCATTGATTCACCATATGACCAAATTTATTGCAAGTAAAGTATCTACCATTGAATTTATGAGCATTAGGTTGTCTTACTAGAGGATTCTTGTTCTTAGGATTTGCATTGCTTTGTCCAAATCTGAAGGATTCTCCTTTCTCAAATCCAAGTCCTCGCATGTCCTTTCCATGTCTCTGACTATCCAGTGTCTCATTAAGCCTTGCTGAGATAGCATTGAATTTGTCTTTGTATTTATTTGCAATAGCAAGTTCATCTCTTAGGGAAGCAATCTGTCTTTCAAGTTCTTGACCATTATTCCTTGATTGTGTCAATTCAAGCTTCAACTGATCATTCTCATAGGTAAGCCTAAAGCATTCATCTGCTCTTTCCTTCAATGACTGAGTCAAATTCTCTTCATTCTTCTTTCAGTCCTCAATCTCCTTAGTCAGCCTTATCACAATGGATTGCATCTCATTCTTCAAGGCAACATTCTCTCTCTCAATCTTGCCAAGTTTGTCTCAATTCTCCATGCATTGATCTTCTTTCTCCTTCATCTTGTCCATCAGTTCTTTCCTCTTGTCTCTTGTAGAGTTCACTTGATCCTTCAAGTCATTAATGAAGTCTTCAGCTGCATTCAGGTTTTTCTTCAAGGTACTGATCTCATTTCTTGCCGCATCAAGATCTAGTGCCACACTAAGCTGTCTCTGAAAACCAGAATCCATTGATTCAATCTCTCGGACCTTCCTCAAGCGATTAGGATTCCTCAGAGGAATAGGCTCTGATACCAATTGTCGGAAACAAGGAACACTGAGAGGAGGGGGGTGAATTAGTGTTCTACCAGTTAACAAATTTTCTGATTTAACTTTAGGACACCGAAAGCATAAGCATAAAATTGAAATGCAGAAACTCAAAACAACCAACCACAATATCATAACACCAAGATTTTTATGTGGAAACCCAAATGGGAAAAACCACGGTGGGATTTGAACCCACAAGATTATTCCACTATGGCAAGTAGCAAAACAATATTATATGAGGGGGAATGCACAGGCATTCGGGCACACTGCCTAGAGCTCACTACTCAATTACAATAAGGGCTACAACCCTAGAAGGCTCACTACCTTACTGTTCAATTACAAAGATGGATTATAATGAATGAACTCCAAAATAGCATCTACAATGCCTGGATGAGTTCCAGTTAAGTGCCAAATACTCTAACTGTATCACCTCTGTTGTTTTACTTTGTTCACTATCTCAGTCATCTACCAGAACAATAATGTGCACGTGAAACTGTGCCAAAATGGATTCTCAATCACCACTCGCTTGCATACAATTATACCATACACCAAAAAGATCTTCTACACTAGTCTTATATATCTGCAATCACAAAATAAATTATTCACCAAGTCGGCTTACTAATGTAATGTGTAGTCATATGTTGGCTTGATCGGATCATCAAAGATAAATGTGTGTCACAAAAATGATGATAATATAATTTCTCTATGTCGGCCCAATCATCCTATACATGATACACAACACCATAATCACCGAAAAGCTTTCAGACCAAAACTACTATGTTCAACTTGAAATACCGGTTAACTGGCTACCGGTTGACGTTCGCTTCCAAATATCAAGATCCATGATTACCAAATGGGAAGATTAAGATGATTTTCCATCAATGAAAATCCTAAGCTATTAATCAAGCATCGATAACCACCAGATGAGTGTCAATTGCCAACCTATGGAATCCTCCTAAGGTGTTTAGACAAAGAGGAGGTTGAACGAGCATTATGTGAAGTGCAAAAAGTTATTTGTGGAGAACACTCAAGCGGCCTCACTTTGGCTAAGAAGCTCTTGCACACTAGATACTACTGATTAACAATGGAAAAAGACAAAAATCACTATGTGAATAAATGTATCCCTTGTCAGAAGTATCATGACAAGATCCATGTACCTTCTTAGGATCTATAGTCGTTTCTTACACCTTGGCTCTTCTCTCAGTAGGGGATCAATCTCATAGGTAAAATCCACCCCATCTCATCCAATGGACACAAGTTCATAATAATCACCACAAAATACTTCACCAAGTGGGTGGAAGCCATACCACTCACTTTCACCACTGGCAAACAAATCTCCAATTTTATCCTGAATTACTAAATTTTCCGCTATGGAATTCCCAAATTTATCATCGCGGACAATGGAAGACCTTTTAAAAATCTGGATGTCAAATAATTATGCCAGAAGTTTGCAATCCAACACTTCTTTTTGACTCCATACTACCTGCAAGGTAATGGTCAAGTTGAGGCTTCAAATAAAACCCTTATTAAGATCCTAAAGAAAATAATCAATGAAGATGGTCATGATTGGCACTTACAACTCCACCCCGCCCTCTAGGCCTACCGCACAAGCATTCACACCCCCATAGGAGCCACTCCATACTCTCTAGTCTTTGATTCTAAAGTTGTCCTCCCCCTTGAGATCGATATACCCTCACTTCGAGTATTGCTAAAGAACATCCTCCCTGATATGGAATATAGAGTGTCTAGATTGTAAGAGCTAGAATTTGTGGATGAAAGGCATCTCAAGGTCTTGAATCATCTCTAGGTATATCAAAATCGCCTATGGCTAAGACAGGGTGCAAATCTAGTTGCTAACAATAACATAGGTCAACTTTAAACATATACAAAATAAAATATAATGAGTTATGAATCAAGTCAAAGAATATTTGAACCAAAAAAAATCATAACACATCCTTCAAACAAAATAAGATATGTCAAGAGCAACCACAAGTGAAGGAACTAATGATGTCATCACAAACAACACCAAAAATGCTCACTATTCATGTTTGCACCATCAGAGAGAAACCAAAAACAACAAGCGGCCTAATATGTAAATAATGTAGACCATCTAAAACATCCCTAGAGTCATATTATGAATAGATTTATCATTACGTACTAGCACAAAAGAAGAAACCCACTAAATTGATATAAACAGGGTATTCTAAATAGACTATGACACATCAACATATAGGATATTATATTATGGTTCATGAAATCATCTAAAACTATATGGATGAAGCATTATACCATTTTGGTCATATCCCCAAGTTTGAATGAGAATATCTACTACTCTGGAGGAATGCAGAGCATTCTAGTGAACATCTGAGATAGTTAACCCAGTTAAACTACAATCTAGAGAATAATCACATCTAACTTTTCTTATAGAAGATCTTATGAGATGAAACATTGGAAGTAGCCTCCTTGGTGATTGAAAAACTGAACTAAACAATTACAAGGGCAATTCATGGAATGTAGAGAAATGCATACCAAAATATAGAGTCATCAACATGGGAAAGTACATTATTTGACCTTTAGACAACTTTCTAAAAAACACAAGTATGAATCTAGACTCAATTGTGAATCAACTAACTCCTTGAACATGTTAGACATCAATTAGTCTAACTGCATCCCTCAACCAAAGCATAAAACATTTGTAACAAGGTCAACCATATACAAACCATACATCCAGACTATCATTATGTCATGGATACATCTGCTTGTCTTTTGAACTGACTTGTTGAACTTCAATCATGTTGATCCCATATCATCATTTGTGTTAAACCATCTCTCTCAAATATTTCTCTCAACTCACATAATTTATTAGCATCTTGAACAATATCAATCAACCTCTATACAAGTCTAATAGGTCATCAAGTTTACCTCGAATCAACATCAATGACAACACGTCCAAGTTGACATCAATGACAACAACATGCGACACATTACCAATATAAGAAAGTTGATAAAATTCATTATAGATGTCACTAGGGGATGGTGTGAATAAAATGGGCTCATAAAATTCTCTATACTATATTAAATACAATATAATTCAATTAATTTATGTTATTTTCTTCAAATATGCCCTTTTTCTCATTAAACAATGATATTTGATGCTATATAATTCAATCTAATAGTTGTAAAGATCAAACGAGTTGATTTTGGAATTTCTAAGTCATTACTTCCTTTGTTGTTTTAACTAACATGTAAATATATGCCCTTTTGATGAATGGTGGTTTATTGGTGGGAGAAACCTAATCTAAAGTTTTATAATATTATAATGTTTATCTCTAGATCCCAGTGAGGAATGCATAGAGGATGAAGCATACTCTTATAATAAAGTAGAGAAAAACAAGAGCAACCACAAGGGGAGAAAAAGAACATGGGGATATTGAGCCATCTTTTTTGAATCTATTGCAATGTGGTAAAAATATTAGTGTTTCACCCAAAATGTAGTAAAACCACTAATATTTTGCCTAGGGACCAATTACATTAAAGAGGGGTGAATCCAATAGATCTAGCCTCAATCAGACAAGGATAGGGCTGGGAATTTTGATTAGATTCATTGGTTGGAATTTAATACCCTCTTTTTAACTTGAATTGTGAAAATGTTGAATTAGGGTAAATGGGCTCATATTGAAGAGATTGTGAATAAATAGAAAGCTACAACCATCAAACGGAGCCACGAACCTAGATCTGAGCAATATGTGAGTGTTCGGATTTATTCCCAGAAGGTCATCCTGAATTGTTGGGACTAGAATGCCTGTCACTCTAGTCCTCCACACTTTTCACTGTCCAAAGAGAAACCTTTTTGTCTTTGTGAATTATGTCAATCATGAAAGTTAAAACTCTGTACGTGTTCCTCCACATAGTGGAGAAGGTAAAATGGTTGGGAATAGGGATTTTCCTAAGTCAAAGCCCGATTTAGGAATTAACCTTGAATGAATAATTGCAAATACCAAAATAAATGATGGAACGATATACCTCAAATCTGCAATTGTTGATGATGACGCTTTGCTTCTTGAATGTAATCACATATATTGTATGAAATGGCATCGACATGACAAAATGCTAATCACATGCACATGCTTGCATCTTAATGATGTATTTTTTCTCCACAATGATTGAATGAAGAATATGCAGCTTTGAAGATCTTTGAAAACACTTGATGATGAATGCTTCACGGATGCAAGGATGCTTCAGGATTGATACTTAGAATGGATAGATGAAATTAGGTTGATCAAATGTATATATAGGGGTATCTAAGTCATTTAACGATTAGGCTGACCTCCAACGGTCATGCGAGGCCACAAAATTGAGGTCCTACTAAAGAGATAGGACCCTTGCCCCATTTCAAAATAGGGCCCAACTAAGAGAGACTAGGGCGAGGGCTCTTTGGTCCTAGGACTAGGGTGTGGGTTCCCTGGTGCTTATCAGTTAGGGACCATTGTTAAACCCCATGGAGAAGGACACCCCTCTAGGAAATCAATTAGTGGGTGTACATGGTATCAGAACTTGAGAATAAGCACAAAATGAACCTAAATAAGAGATGAGCATAGGAGACGTTAAAGTAGGGGTAGAAACATGAGGTGTAAATTGGCCCAGTGATAATTTACGATTCTACATTTAGCCCCCACTTTAATGGGAGTATGAGCCTATTCAAATACTCATGGTAAAGTAGATGAAAGAGATGAAAGAGATGAGCAATTCAAAGCACAATCACAAGGAGTATAAGACCTCACTAATTTTGAGGAACCAAGTCCCCATTATTAGGATCTTAACTCACTCAACGCATGCAAGGGAACACAAAACAAGAAAAAAACAATAAGGCAAAAAAATACGAAAGGAAAAATACACACAACAAGATAAAAACCAAAACAATACCTCAAGTCAACTAGCCGAAGAGACCATGATATAAAAATATCTCAACCAGAAATATTATTCTTGAAAAATTTCATCTCAAGAACACAAGCGATCACATAAAAGAGCAAGAGCATGCATCATCCATGAACTTTAAATAGAAAAGATATGATCTCATGAGAAGAAAATATAGAAGCATGGATACACATTCTAGATGTGTTTTTATAGGTGATCCATGTAGCTGAGGAGAGTAGGAACAAGCTATATGTGTTTTGCTAGTTCCACTCACCCTTATGCGTGTGTGCAAGTGATGTTTGGTTTCAGGGGTTAAGCATCCCGTATAAGAGTTTGTTTTCTCTGGTTTTGAGCATTCAACAACCTCTTTAAGATGTGAAATGAAAATGCAAATTTGTTTGGTTTCAGTTTTATATCATGTAAGAGTTTTTTTGCTCTAGTTTCAAGAATGTGTAGCCTCGTTTAAGACAAATATATGTCTGGTTTCGAGGACATATCATGTAAGAGTTTGTTTTCTCTGGTTTCAAGAATGTGCATTCTATATAAGACATATATAAATGTTGCATCTGGTTTTGGAAATGAAGCATCTCATGTAAGAGTTTGTTTTATTTGGTTTTGAGAATGAGCACCCCATTTAAAACATGCAAAATAATAGTACAAATAGGGCGATATGTATGCCCCCCTTAAGATGTCTTCATAACCCTATGTTGATGTCTTAAGGAATCTAGAAACAAGGATACCCACCTTCAACACCAAGGAGATATCCTTTAAGAAATAGTGTTCATAAATCCAAGCTAAAGAGGCAATACTCTTACAATAAAGGATAAGATAATTGAAAAAGAGATATCTTACAACACGTGTAAAGGGAATCCTTGGAGGAGAAGAGATATTTCCTCAAAGACATCTTCCTCCAAAAGGAGTTCTTGAACAAACATAACATATTCTACCAAAATAAGGGATGGAGAACAAGAGTGTCTACCTTCTTCCTATTGCTAGGTGAAAGGGATTCTTGACGAAGGATGACACACTTTTGATCCAATGTGAGGGGTACGTTTATAATTGATATACTTTTCCAATTGAAAAATAGGTTGTAGTCAAGGATACATACATCTTGCATAAGAGAGAATCCTTAATCAAACAACAACTTCACACAATGAATGACACCAAATCATAAGCAAGCACAACTCAACAAAGGAAAAGTGGATCCTTAGAAAGGATAGGAGAGAAAGATCAATTCCCTCCAAGCATAGGGACAATGAGAATAATTACACAAAATATAAGGAGAGGTTAGACATAAGAAAATGCATAATGTGCTCACATGAATAAATATTCAATGCAATAAAAAGACATCAAGATATGTACAATGAAACTCTAAAGAAGAGGTAATCTTCAAAGAGAGAAGGAAAGAATAAATTATAATGAAGGATCACAAACTCTCCTAAGGAGAGATTAATCATAAGAAACCTACCATTTTATGCAATAAAGGACATCAAAGCATGAAAAATGCAACCCCTAAAGGGAATAGTGAATCTTAGTTACAAAGAAGAGAGGCAAGAATGAAGTATGTTGTCACCCCAAAGATGATTGTAATTGAAAAAGTATCACCTCTTATGACAAAGAGCCCCCAATTAAGTTAATTAATTGTGTCATAGGGTGAGGAGAAACATGGATGATGAATGGAGTGCTAAGGCACTACCTCTTCACCAGTAAGAGGACAAGATCGGTTGTAAGAGCTATGCAAGCTCTATCATATTGTTCTTGAACAAATTTTTTAAATTCTTTACATTTAATAAGGGAATGGGAATAACTACAATGAAAAATAAAATTTTCATTACCTTCCTTATTCTTAGAATTGTGATTAACTTTAGTGAAAGGAAATGCAACATTCTTATAATACTTCAATCTCCAAAATCTTCTAGTTGCTAATTTCTCTTGGTCCTCAATCGAATCTGGTCTCGTCGCTTGTGATTTAGGACAAGGATTGTTAGGTGAAGATGGATTGTCATTTGTGGTTTTAATAGTTTCATTATCAACTAGTTCTTGTATGTTTTTGTGGAAATCCAAACAATCATTATCATGGTGGTCATGAGTTTGATGATATGAACAAAAAGGAGTGTTTGAAGAAGAAGCACCCTTAGATGGAAGATACGTCTTATGTCTTGCAAGATAATCCTTAAACTTTTGAATTCTAAGGAGATCATCCATAGGTGAATCATGATAATTTCCTAGTCCTTCGATAGTAATTTGTGTAGGAGGGTTTATAGGGACTCTAATTCCTTGTTCAAATTTTCCAAGTCCTTGTCCTCTAAAACCTTGTTTTGATATCATGTTATAGCCACTCCTATAAGAATTTTTTAATTGATAAGGAGGAACGATGTAATGAATTTCTTTAACATTTGTAGTGTAAGTGTATTTAGAAGTACCAAGGGGAAAAGTATATGAAGGAATATCTTATGTAGGAAGATTTTCTTTTCTATCATCATGCATATCGTCTTTGATAGGTTGGGAAGGAAGATGCTTATCATATAAGGCATCATCTTTAGTTAATGTTATGTGGGGATATATATCATGAATGAAATACATAACATCATTTTCTCTACAAATATTGTGGTGATTAAGATAGGCTATTGGAGAATATGGGGGATCTAGAGATATTGAAACACCAATATTTTGATCTTGTCCCCCTTGTGCTAGGCTATGTGTACGAGAAGAAGATGGTGCCATGTTTCTCTTCAATTATTTCTCTCCATTAGAGAGATCATTGATAGGAGTATTATCTCTTTCTTCATTCACATTAGATACCCTAGGAGAGGTACAAGAATTAGGTTTTTCATTAGCATCTCTAGGGTTAGGATCTACAAATCTTTGATATGATCTACATATGTAATGCATTTTCATTAAAATAGAACCATAAAACAACATGCATCATGGATAGAAGTGTTGAGATCTAATTGATAAATTGAAAGCAATTTGGAAATTCTAAAAATGCGATATGCCAAAGTGATACAAATGAAAAGAAGCAATGTGCACTGAAAGAAACCATTATCCAACACATGATTATGATAAATATAACTGAAAAGCAATGTAATCATATGTGAGATGGAAAATAAATCAAATCTATTAAGTGCCATTATGAATTTGTAAAATGATATTTGAAAAATTATGCAACCCACAAATCAAATTAACCAAAATAAATTAGGGTTTTTTGTGAATTTAACCTCTAAATTTATGTATTTTGATTAAAAAAAAAACTAAGAATGCAAAATTAAAATTTAAAATGCTACTATTGTTGCTTCTAGAAATGTTGATGCAAAAAAAATTCACACAATCAAATCCAGAAGCATCAATAGATATCATTATGGATTGTGGAAATCTGATGATTTTAATAGAATGCTCCCAAATCAAATCTAAAACAAATAATCCAAATTAGACAACTTACAAGTTTAATTTTAGAATTATAAATTAGGGTTTATTGAATTTAACCTCTAAATTTGTGTAATCCAATTGAAAATTAAACTTGTAATGTAAATTTGAATTTGAAAATGTATAAACACTTAGACCTGAGAACATAAATTAGAAATAAGGGTGTAAGGAGTCCGATTAACCAAAATGTAATGGTGAAAAATTAGGGTTTCATCCAAAGTAGAAAAATTGCTAATTTTTTGCTTAGGGACCAATTACATTAAGGAGGGATGAATCCAATTGATCAAACCTCAATCAAACAAGGATAGGGCTAATAATTCTGATTAGATTCACTGGTTGGAATTTAATACCCTCTTTTTAAGTTGAATTGTGAAAATATTGAAATTAGGGTAAATGGGCTCATATTGAAGAGATTATGCATAAACAATGAGCTAAAGTCATCAAATGGAACCACGAACCAAGATCTTAGCAAT
Organism: Cryptomeria japonica; assembly: GCF_030272615.1. Taxonomy (NCBI): domain Eukaryota; kingdom Viridiplantae; phylum Streptophyta; class Pinopsida; order Cupressales; family Cupressaceae; genus Cryptomeria; species Cryptomeria japonica. Next base: position 398,554,296 of record NC_081409.1, read on the forward strand.
ATGTGAGTGTTCGAATCTATTCCCAAAAGGTCATCCTAAATTGTGGAGACCAAAGTGCTTGTTGCTCTGGTCCTCCACACTTTTTGTTGTCTAAAGAAGAACTTGTTTGTCTCTGTGAATTATGTCGATCATGAAAGTTGAAACTCTTTACCTTTTCCTGCACATAGCAGAGAAGGGAAAATGGTTGGGAAGAGGTGTTTGCCTAAGTCAACCCCGATTTAGGAATTAAACTTGAATGAATAACTACAAATATTGAAATAGCTAATGGAAAGATATACCTCGGATTTGCAATTGTTGACAATTATTCTTTGCTTCTTGAATGTAATCACATATGTTGTATGAAATGGCATGGACATGACAAAACCCTAATCACATACACATGCTTGTATATGAATGATGTAATTTTACTTTATAATGTTTGAATGAAGAATATGCAGCCTCGAAGATCTCTGAAAATGTTTGATGATGAATGTTTCATGAATGTAAGGATGATTGAGGATTGATACTTAGAAAGGATTGATCAAATTAGGTTGATCAAATATCTTTATATAGGGGTATCTAGGTCATTTATCAACTAGGCTGATCTCCAACAATCATTTGAAGTGACAAAATTGAGTTATCGCCAAAGAGATAGGACCCTTGCCCTATTTCAAAATAGGGCCAAAACTAAGAGGGACTAGGGCATGGGTGCTATGGTCCTTCTCAGTTAGGGACCACCATTAAGCCCCATGGAGAAGCACACCCCTCTAGGAAATCAATTAGTGGGTGTACATGGCATCAAAATTAGAGAATAAGCACAAAATAGACCTAAATGGGAGATGAGGGTAGGAGACGTTAAAGTCGGGGCACAAACATGAGGTGTAAATTGGCCTAGTGATAATTTACGACACTACATTTATAATAAGATTTGAAAAGAAAATCAACATGAGGCTACAAAGGCCCTATCAAAGTAGGCCATAAATGGTCAAGAGAGAAGTCCTGATGGGATATTCGTGGTTTATACCTAATTTCTTGAGTAGTATGCATGGTATCATTATGAGGCAATTTATTACATTTAAGAAAAACCAAAACAATTGCATTCATGAAAGCTGGCCATGGGATGCCTAGCTTCACTCTGAATAGATCAAACTCAATTATCACTTCAAATTTTGTGCCTACCATCTTGGATCTAACCTAGATTGATAAGGTGATAGAACGCAATGGTGCAAAAAAAAGACCATGGTGTGTATGAATGACCATAGGAGAAAGATCATACTTCTCTTTATGTATTTTGTTTATAAAAAATATTTCCTATATAAGGGCATTCAGTCTATTAGCAGTATCAACCATAGCACCATTAATGGTATTGCATTTAATATGAGAAATGATATAAAGAGGAGAATATTCTCCATTGTACGAAAGATCATTAGAGCTTAAATATATATTTGGGATGCAAATAGTGTGTTCCTTAAGAGAAATGGTATCAATCCTCACCATTTTAACATACTTATAATGTAATTCAAGAGCATCAGTTAAATCTACTCTGAAATTAGTGGAACGGGATGGGAACAAATCTATGTAAATTTACAATTTTTGATTCGGTTTTGCAACTAATTTGTTTGCATTCTATTTCTTACCATCTATACAAATGCTACTATTATTGACATGGTCTTGGAAAATGTGTCAATGATACATGCATCACTTGGTATCATACCTAGGGACATGATGATATTGACAGAAGGATTATGCATCATACCAACTAGAGTAAGATTTGTTCAAGGATAGCTATCTAATATCTAGAAGTTTAATTAATTGATCCATCAGTAGCTTGAAATGTAAATTACAATAATAGGTATCAAATAACTTCACAAAGTTTATGTTTATTTGAGATTACATTGCACAAGTCTCAAGGGCTTGTGAAATAATAATTGCATTGGCTTGACTAAATGGATTGTTCTTTCTATAACCTCTAGATGAAGACTATGCATCAACTTTTGAATTGGTCAAAAGTTCAAATAAAGTCATAAAGTCATGAACCAACATTTGAATTTCTCCAAAGTTCAAATAACCATCAAATTAAGTAGAGAGGAACTAAATTCACATATAACTAAAATATAATTAAATTGATCTTAAATTAATTAATAATTGAGACAAATATTTTATTAGATTTTAGATATAAAAACTTGTAAATATATTGCAAATATCTTTACATACAAAGATAGTCAAAATTTTATTTATTATTAGATTATATTTCAATGGAATAGAGTAAAAAATTAAATGTTTGGATGTTAAATATCTTTTTTTAACAATAAATCATTTAAAGCATCGCATTAAAACACATACAACTAATTAAAAAATTAATCTTTTAAATATATTGATTTTACCAAATCTATTGTATTTTCTTCATCATTCATTTCAAAAAGACATCATTCTCTTACAAAAGTGTCAAAACATATAGGAAAAAATATAGCAACACATTTGACATTATCTCCACTTCCATCATTGGTGAGTAGAAAAGTTTCAAAAATTATGTTGTAAAGAATGAAAGAATATCGTTGCACTCTGCCACTCATTGGTTTTTTTATGAGACTAGTGGAGAAACTCTTATGGTTTATTGAAGATTGTCATAAACTCACCCAAGCATAGAAATAATCAGTTTTTTTTAACCTTTTACTGTCGATCAAGTGTTTTCCTAAGCAAATTGGAGAAGAATCTCTCAACATGTTACAACTTTGGGAGGTTTAACGAATATTAATACTTTGTTTCATCAATTTTCACAAAGAGTGTTGTGGATTGACATAGACATCTGGAAGCATTTGAAATCACCTTCACAACTTCTTCCATGCTGAAAATAACTCATCATCCAAACCACAAGGGGGTACATAAGATGTGCAATCAATTTTCCCCTTCAGATAGTGCATATTATCTAGTTATCAGAAGAGGAATCTACACCATCAGTAGGTGCAAACCCATCCTGACTCTTTTCTTCCTTGTTCTCATCTAATTTCTTCATCCATGTCATCTTCATATTCTTTTTTTCTTCATTAACATTAATCTTCTTTACTCAAGTAGTAGTCTTCTCATTCTTTCTTCTGCATAACCTAGTAGTATGTCCAAGTTTATTGTAGTTATAACAAGTCAAAGCTTGTTGTAGACCATTTTCACTCTTCTGACATTAGATTTTCTCTCAAAAACCTTGTGCCCAAATTTTTTTGCATGCATAAAAATATCCATTGAATGACTGAACGCTTCTAGTGTAGCTTGTATTCACATGTCCATTCTATACCATCCTACTTTTGCACTCATTTTCTTTGTGTCTAAACTTATTGCAAGAGTAGCACTAACCATTAAATGACTATGATCTGATCCAACTTCTACATTCAATAGATCTATGCCCAAACTTATTAAATGTATAATAGTTACAATTAAAGGTTTATGAATACCTAGTTTGAGTGGAAGGAGTCCTTTTATTAATCCTCTTGTTCCAAACTAAAATGAAACCGTGTTGATCATTGTTAGTGTCCTTCAATTCATCCTTGACCTTTTCCTTTCATTATCTCTTTTTTAAGAAAAGTTAGAGCTTTCACTTTTCTCAAAACCAAATCCACCTTTATCTTTATTTTTCTTCTAATAACTCAACAACACATCAAGTACTTCACTACCACCTTTAAGCTTCAAATCTTTGCCAATGTATTATTTTATTTCTAGTCTAGTAAATTCTTTGGTTTTGTCATCTAGCTTCACTTAAAAATTATCAATGGTCGGCCTTCCTTCTTCAAGTAACTTTCTCAGATAGGAAATATTTTCTTTCAATTTCTTGCATTTATTTTTTCTTTCATCTAAATCTGCTAGAGCATGCTTCAATTCTCCTTCAATATCTACCACAACATCACTATCCTATCCAATTTAATCCATAACATCCAAGCGTCTTTCAAAATCAAACATAGTGTTCCAAAACTTGGATCTACCTCGGCTATTAGGTTGTAAATTCAGGAACCTAGCTTTGATACCAATTTTTGAACACTACTAGATGCTGAGAGGGGGGTGAATTAGCATATACAAAAACAAATCAATTTTAACCATTTACTTAAAATTAATTCCATCTACCTTTTACCTATTTTCGCTACTAGCTCAATCAGGTAGAGATGTGATATTTTACACATGAGCAAGAAGGTGCATTTTTTATTCTGCTAAATTGCATTTGTGATTATTTGAAAAGAAAGACAAAATATTGCAATATCATTTTCATGGCAGAAAGATGCAGGAGATATCAGATCAATATGTCTTAGAAGGAGAAACAAGTGCTAAGTATGAAAAGAATACATGTTTTTGTCTAACTTGTTTGCTTCATGTGCAGACACACGGAAAATAACTTTTTGTTCATTGAACTATAGCATGTAGGGTAAAATGTGGCTCCCACGAGGGTTGAGCCCAGCATGCTGATGGAGATGGGTGTTTCTTTGCAATTTTTTGAATTTTTGCCTTATCGGCAAGACCTACCCCGATCGGCAAGATGACCCGATGAGTAGTGCGGAGCGTGCAATGTTGTCATCGGCTAAACGGGAGTGCTTTCATGTTATCCCAATGACCCGATGGAAAGGTCTGGGTGTTGTCCATTTATCCCATATTGGTCATGCGGAGGAAATTTATCGCATTTAAAAGCAAGGCCGCATATATCCTTAGTGTCAAAGCTTACGGGATTTTGCCAAGGAGCAGTTCAGCGTTGGTGGGCCCCCCGCGTGCACGCACGTCTTAAAGTGGCCAAATTTTGCAGTAAAAGGGCAAATTAACAGGCGAGCAGGTTGCAAAAGTTTTGATGGCCATCCCTATACTACTATGCGAAAGTGCTCGACTGTTGATCGCCGCAAGCAACTAGTGAAATGGCATCCAGTGGTGGATGAAGTTGTTGATGACGTGGCAGACGCATGGCGTCCAGATGGTGGCCAACTAGATGTACAGTCAAACCAAAGAGTGACCTATCGAACAGATCTTGGCATCAATGGATCTCTAAATGGATTCACCAAAGGCATCGGCTTCATCAAAATAAAAGCATTGACGAAACTACAAGTTTGATGAGACTTGTAAACGGCTCGCCGAGGGAGTAGTTTGGCCAAAAGAATGATATCCAACAGAACCACTAGCGACGTGGTGGTCCAGGTGGATCCACGAGCAGGCCGTAGGCTAACGCGTGGCAGGCCCAATAGACAAGTGGTACCCGGGTGGATCTCATGAGCGAACTAGGGGTTGACGCGTGGTGACACTGTGGCATAAGAGAGACTCACTCAAAGAGATTAACCAGCAAGCAAGTCAGAAAGATCAACGGTGATCAAGAAAGATCCAACAGCTGTCGCTATACCACTATAGAAAGAACCTCGCTAGTTATCTCTGCGACTTGGCGACAAAGCACATGCGGAAAAGGTGAGTGCCCAAGTGAGATAAGGGTCATGCAAGTCCAAGAAGATCCAACGGTTATCGCTATACCGCAATGAAAAGGTGGCTGAAGGTTAATCCTCGCGTAATAGCGACTAATGATGTGGCAGTTAAGGTAGCGCCCAGTTGGATCCAAAGGCGAATCAGGATGTGCAACGTGGCAGAGCGCGGAAAGTTTTCATCGGTAATCGAAAGTCAGCGTTTGGAGTACACCATTTGCTATCGGTACAACATGTTCAGGAGCTACACCGAAGACCCAAGGGAACAACACACCGCCGATAACCCGATAAGAAGGTGCGCGAGTTGTAAACTGTTTGTAGATGAATGACAAAAGTGGGCCCAAGTTCGGTAGTGTCCAAGTGAACTCGGCGTGAAATGACGAGGTCTACAGTTTTGGAGGAGTTTTTCTTTCAGTTATAGTCTTGATTTGGTGGAGAGATGACAACACGTGTTTTTGAGAGCCAAAATTCATTTTTTTGAATTTTGAAAGCTGACTTGTATAAGGGACTTTTGCTCACTTAGTAAAAAAGTTGGAGAGTTCTGGAGTTTCTGGTACTGGTGTAGCAGAAGATACTCATGCTCTTGTAACTCATTTCTTATGAGTTTTTGAGATTTGTAATGCAAATACCACCTATTGATCAATAAAGAAGTCCATTTTCCTTCTCAGATTAGTGTTGTTCAAGCATTGTGTGTGAGTTCTTAGAGTGAATTTTTGTGATTTTTATAGAATCCTTCTTTTCATCTTATTGCCTCGGTGTTATGATCATATGCAGCATGTTATAGTGCAGGTCAGTGAATGTGTTGTTATATTTAATGTTTGAAGCTGTGAAAATATCAGTGTTTTCCTCCTGCAAACATATAAAAGTTCAAACCTTTCATATGGATCATTTTTGCAAGCATGCATATTTGAGTTGTGGGATTACAAAGCTTCATTATCTGAGTATTTTGTGAGGTTTGATAAGCATTCACAAGTCAATTTTAGTCATCAGTGGATCACCTTTTTAGCAATAGTTTCATTTTATGCATATCCTTATATCCCTTTTCCATGTCAATTTCAAGTTAGTATTAGGTGATCAAATAGGAAGCCGACCTATAATCCAGAGGTCTAATCTCATAATAGGATACCCACAGCCTCATAGTTGTCCAATGTGTCACTGGATTGCAGGAATTTCAAGCTTGCATCAGGTGCAAATCCATGTGACAACACTACCATGTGCATGAAAGTAAATAATTGAGATCACAAAAATAACCACACATGAACACCAAGGTTTTTATGTGGAAAACCCAAAATAGGAAAAGCCACAATAAGAACTATCTCACTATATGAATAACCGAGTTACAATGTTTAGGCCAGAGGCCAAGGAGCTCACTGCTCCTGAGATGACTTGCAATACTAAGGAGCAGAACCTTAGGGAAGATATAATAAGGAATTTCAATCATTGAAGATCACTTCTTTAAGGAAAGATATAAAACATCTGATAGAATAACATCAATACAATTGAACTGTAAGGAACCACATCCACTGAAATGTCAAGATCATTGTTCATTGTTCAGAACATATCAGAATCTGTCTTCATAACTACTCTACTATACTTTCGGATCTCTCTACTACTTCACCTTTTCTTCACACAACTCTTAATACATATATATGTCTTCCAAAATGATTTCACCATTTATATATCATCCATAACCTCAACAACATCAATTTGTGACCAATTAGGTAGGCCTAATTAGATGTAATGTGCAAATAAAAAATAGTTAGCCCAAAAAAAAACTCCAATTCAATTTGGAAGACAAAATGAGACCTGTGAGATATCACACCATGTCAGCACACCTTTTGTCCATCCTAAATCATCACCCATAGATCACCACAAAACCACATGGACCAAAGCATTATAGGTTAGGCGCAAAAGATAAAACTATCAAAACACACTACCACAACTTTGCATAAACTTCAATGCAAACCATTAAGAGTACTTGTGAATGCCCAAGATAGAATCATTGAATAATTGAACCACATCACCAAAATACTAACAGCTATATAGGAATGCAACACATTTTTGTACAATGGCACTAGAATAGTCATACTTGATTGAACACCAATTGAAGATCCAAGAAACTAACACCAAAGCCCCAAAAAAATCAAGATACATCATTATAAGCCTTGTGAACAAACTACAAATAAATTCCACACATCCACATAATCTCATTGCTATTCCACTATAACTGCATTGTACTAGACCACATTTGGATTGGGGAATGTAACCAAGTTGCACATTTGGATCAACAAGTTTGACATCAATGACACACAAGAACTCATATTTGCAATAGCAAGGCCCTTACACCTATTCTCCCAAGCGCAAGGGACTGGAATAATGGCCTACAAATCAAGCCTTATGTCAACACATGCCAATCACAAAACCTAACTGGTCCATTTCTATGCAAACCTAATCCTATCAAGCAAAGAAAAACCCTTATCAAGCAATTGTGTAACATTATAATGCAAATGTATCATATTTATATCAATTACGGAACATGAACTGCAATTGCATGAATCCAACAAAAGACGCACATTTCTTAAAGAAATTGCACAAAATATTTATGACAATTGTACAACAATTAAAAAAAATATGCAACCAACATTAATTATGTGACTCTATCTACACATGCACAAATCCTTTTACAAATGCATAAAATCTGAATACCAATTGCATAGTTGTTAGTTTCACTGACCTGTGACCTCATGTGAAACATGGAGTAGATGCTAAAAATTGACAAGAAGGGTTTGTTTGCATACCTCGCTGCTTGTGCGCTCTAGTCTCTTGAAGGTAGGAGTCTGCTCTGAAAGATGCTGCTTGTGTTCAATTATCACCATAGCTCTGTAAATGCTCACAAACTACTTTGAAATTCTCTAAATCTCCTAGGCTTTAAGCTTGCAAATGAGCTCAAATGAAGCTCCAATTTCCTATTTATAGCCTACTTGAGCCCTTATTAGGGTTTCCTACCCTATTGGTCACAGTCCTTATTACCATTAACACCTTGTGGATTGATCATACGAGGCCCATTTTTTCTATAAAATACATATTTGGGAACCTGATTGTATTATCATCAAATTGGCCTTTATAACAAATTTTTTTGATTAATTTCTCAAGGGGGCACCATATTACCCTATTGTACATGTCACTAGGGCATATTGGGGTAAATATTTCTTGATTTTTATTTTAAGCAAGGCTTGAAAATGCATTATCTTAAAGAAGGGAAAATGTAGACACCTAAAATCGTCCTGCATTTGCATACGCCAATTTACTAAATTTTCCTTTCTTAATTATATAGTTTTAATTATTTAATTAACATAATTTTATTCTTCTAAATTAACGTTATTCCTCTATTTTAAATTAATGATTCATTTATTTCTAATTCCATAATCAATTAATCATTTCCCTCCTAATGTTAATTAAATAATCTTTTTTTAATTATCGGTTAATGGTATTATATTGCTAAATCAAGAAACGTTACATCTTCAGTGCATCCAAAAAAAGCACACATCGAAGGATCCATACAATATCAACAGAGTTTTTAATAGGATCCCCCCTCACTATACATACGAAGTCAAAAAGATAAGATTCCTCAGTCCCTATAATCATCTTATATGTCTTTACAATACATTGTATAACAAAATAAAACATTTTTGATAGATATATATCAAAACTAATTAACACGCTACGTTAAGTAGCAGTGAAAATTTCCTTGCCTTTCCCATTGGTATCTCCAGCCTGCTCCATCTGCTCCTTCGGGTCTTCAATGTCATCATTGTCCTCTGTGGGAATCTAATCCATATAGATCGGTGACATTTCTTCTTCTTCGAACCCCTCGAATGTCCACACTTATGTTTGGAGGATGTAGACCCACTCGAGTGAGAGGATTTTGCCTCATATGAACCCCATTTCTCCATCTCCAGTTTCAGCTCCTGCCTCTCCCACATCTTTTAGATATTCCTTAAGCCCATGCATACCTATTTGCACAAATACACGAAAGACCTCCTTGTTGCAGTTTGCACTCCAAAGGAGGTATGGACCAAGGGGAGGCCTTAATTCACTTACATGAAGCCAAGACCCATTCGGGCAAAAAAATTTGCACCATCGTGTGTCATCCTTAAGAAACTATCAAATCCTCCATACCACTCCTCGTAGACATAGTCACACACAATCCATTCGACTTGTTCTTTATTTTCAAGTTAGAAACACCAAGATGCAAACATGGATGATTGGTCTGATACATAAATTGCACTCGTAGGTATTCTTCGCCAAAAATGATCTTAACCCTAGTGAGGAATTCTTTCTCCTCAAAATGAAAGATATTCACCAACCTTTCATTCGAGATCTACCCCCAAAATGCCTTCATCAGTCTTGAAGCTTGAAAGGATATATTAGGCTCCATTCTCTCTCACACCAGAAAATCACAAAGTCGAAATGCAAATCAACCAGCTGGTAAAAAATTGTATTAATTTGTTATCCTTATCCTTCATATATCTATGGTTTGTATGAGAAGCCAATCCTTTACCACCTCGTCGTCCTTGGCAGGGGAGTAGTACATGCATACATTCCTTTCACGGTTGGCAGTGTTTAATAGATATGACACTGCAAGAGATCACACGTGGGAGGTACAAAGCTACACCGCCAATTTGGTCCATTGTGGATGCCTCGTTTAAACTCACCAACCCGCCCAAGATTTGAAAAGATTTCATATCTTCGTGCGTCCAAAGTGGGAAATTGTTGTACTATGTCTGACCTACATTTAGTTCCTCTGAGTGGCACCATTTCATTAATCAACTCGTGATCCTAGACATTGCCTACAAGGAAAATTTAAACCACTCCATGATCTAACTGTTGCGGTGGTGCATGTCCAAAATTAATTCACCAACTTGCAATTCAAAGGCCTGGTTGGCACACACATTAGTATCAATATTCCATTCTCTAAGGACATTGGATACCTTGAAACCATATAAATTTTTGAGATGATTTCTAATGCATTGGATCTCTCTATCGATCTTCCAATTTTGAGCTTCTCCCCTGATTACTTAGGAGTCTCCTTCCAGATGTAATTTTTCCACACCTATCTTCTTTGCCACTTGAACCACCAAGAAAACCTCTTTTGCCTCAACTTCATTATTGGAACCCGGGGCCAATTATTGCTTGCATCTAGCAATAATAACTCCATTACAGTCCTTGGCTACACAACCTGCACTACAAGGTCCTGCATTTCCTTGCGACACCCCATCGAAGTTAATTTTTATCCAACCCAGTTCTAGAGGGATCCAATGAGAAAGTCTCACTACTTGAAGAGAAGGATTAACCCTTTGAGACCCATTAACGGGTATATATTTGATAGGAGGCTAGTGAGATTTTATCCTGCTATCCCAAGTATCATATGGGTATTTTCTTTCATTGGTTTTCCTGGAAGCTGAGTTGACCAGTTTTGATATAGATCTCTCTATCTGATTCCAAAGATAGGTTTCATTATCCTCCACATCCTACAAGATGTGATGGTTTCATTATTTCCATACTCCCATAATAGAGTTGAAGGAAAAATACACCATATACTAGAGTAGACTGATTTATGCTCTCGAACTCCCCAACTCTGAATCCAAGATCTTGTCTACATTTAAAGGAGAGAACCATCCCAATTTCCCCATCAACTTCATCCAAATTTCATGTGCTATGGGACAATGCAACATTAGGTGATCAATGGTTTCCTCATCTTTCTTGCACATCACACATCTAAAGGTCACTTGAAACCTAGTCTATTTAAATGTTCTCCAGTCAAGATTCTACCCCTTATTGCAAACTAGGTGAAAGAGTCTACCTTTGGGAGGCAATTTGCATTCTAGCATAGTTGTGTCGGCCAATTTTCTTCTCTTTGCTCCACACCAAATCACTCTATCATCTTCATTTGTTAATTTAATGGATCTAGAGTTAAACATTTCCTTGAATCAATTTTCAAGCTCGGGATCCAAATTAAATTTGTGTGGATTATGCCAAGACCATTTAACAATGCCCTGATCATCACTTTCCATCATGTAGTCTACCACCTTACCGCCCCACACTCGCTCCGCCATAGTCCTTGTTGCTTGAAAATTATCATCATTACTTAAAGTAGGGAATCCCTCCTAGGAGTTTATCCAAAAGTTTGCCCGTGGGCCATTGCCAACATTCCAAGAGAGATGGTTAATAATAATCGACCTACAATCTAAGAGGAAATTACATATGGTTGATCCCTTACATGGATTTCTAATTGTCAAGATCCTGCCTGCATTCTAATTATCTAAATATTTGTGGGAAAGGATTTTTACCCTTTATAATTTGGATGAACATACATGTTCCATACCAGTTTTGTACCCATGGAGAGATTCACCAAGTTCCACTTTCTAATGCCTACACCACCCACTTGCTTTGATTTGCAGAATTTGTTCTAGGCTAGAAGAGGGATTTTATCTTTCTCTTGCATTCCATTCCAAAAGAACCTTCTCATGCCCCTCTCTATGATTCTTAAAATTTTTGCTGGGATTTTTAGGCATGACATAGAATATAGCGGGATGGCCAAAATAATAGATTTTAGCATAATTGTTCTACCTATCAAGGACAACCATTTCCCTTTCCATCTCTCCATCTTTCTCATGCAACTATCCACCAACTTGTTCTAAAGTGTGGAATTATTAGCTCCCCCAAATAGGGGGATACCTAAAAAATTTCCTGACAATCTTCCCAATTTAATTCCCAACACTTTGGAGATATCTCTTTCGACTTCCCTTAATGTATTAAAACAATACATATATGATTTGTGTCAATTCACTACTTGTCCTAATATTTGGCAATACTTGTTCAACATTGATCTAATGGTTTTCGCTTCTCTTAGTGAAGCATCATCCATAAGGAGTGTGTCATCCACAAATTGTGTATGCGTGACAACCTCCACCCCCCTTGCAATGCTAATACCTTTCCATCTTCCTATCAATCTTCTCATGTTAATCATGCACCCTAGAGCCTTCATCATGATGATGAATAGAAATGGTGACAGGGAGTCACCTTGCCTAATGCCCCTTGTAGATGAGAAAAAAACCTTGCGGGGATCTGTTATCCAATACTAAGAAGCAGGGAATGCAGATGCAACTACATAGCCATTTAATCTAATTGGATTGGAAACTAAACATTTCCGTCACATTAAGGAGAAAGGATCTATTAACATGGTCATAGGCTTTCTTGACATTTATTTTAATCAGCATTCTATTAGTTTTGGCTTGCCTTACTGAATGTATGGCCTCATGTTCTATAATGATTCCTTCAGCAATGGATTTGTTAGGCATAAAATTGTTTTTCTCTTCATAAATGATCTTGGGAGGATGGCCTTTAGTCTATTTGCCATTACTTTAGCAATGATCTTATAGGTTGTATTACATAGTGATATCGGCCTCATGTCATCAAAGGTTTGGACCACCTCTTTCTTTGGAATGAGTGCAATCATAGTATTATTCGACTCCTTAGATAGATATTTACTTTCTCTTGATTCCTCCACCATCTCCCACAATTCCATCTTCAGAATTTCCCAGAAGTATTGGAAAAAGAATGGAGGGAAACCATCAGGGCTCGGTGGCTTGTCACCATTCATTAAAAAAAGGCCTTTTTTACCTCCTCCAATGATGTCTCCTTCATCAAAAATTCATTTTGTTCATCACTGATCAGTTTTGGAATAAATTTCAGGTCTATCCCACCATTGTTCAGATCTTTGGTCTTGTCAGTCGTTAATAATTCAGAAAAGGAGACTGCTTCCCTATTAATATTCTCATTTTTTGTAAGTGACCCTCTTTGTTCTTAATCTCTATAACTCTATTGATGCTCCTTTTGACATTTACCAATTTATGAAAAAACTTTGTAGTTCTCTATATTTCTATCTCTAGTGTATTTCTTTCGTAGCTAAGATATTTGTCAGCATTTGATGTAGCTCCTTTTCTCACTAGAAATCTGAGGCAGACATCCCTTGTTCCAAAACCATTCCATTTAACACCTCCAACTCAACCTTAATTTCTCTCTTTTTCGCAAAGATATTACCAAAGTGATTCCTATTCCATTCTCAATTTTTTCGTTGACAAATTGGCGTTTGCGAACCATTTTTAGAGTTTTTGACTCCTAGGACATAGGTACCGCATTCCACCATCTTTCCATCAAACTGAACAAACTTTTATCTCTCAGCCACATCTTCTCAACCTTAAAAGGGCACCTTATTGGTACAAAATCATGTTGTAAAATAAGGGATATAGGGAAGTGGTATGACCCTGTAAAAGGAAGGATGACCATTTCCATAAAATTTGCAAATTATTCTAGTTTTCTGATAGCAAGAAATGATCAATATTTTGGGAGATGCAATGGGTTCCACTTTGTCGATTTGATCATGTGAAACACCCATTTCTGAATTTGGGATCAACGAGATTGTGTCCTGTGATGAAATTTTTGAAAGCCAAGTGTATCCTGTTAAAACCACCAACTCCCCCAACCTTCTTCATAGGATTTCTAATAGCGTTAAAATCCCCACTGAGAATCACCAATTCATTTCTTGATGCGTTAAGGAAAGAAGAGATTTGATACCATACCTCCTCTTTTTCTCTACTTGTTGTAGGTCCATAAACATTAACCAGGAGGAAAATCCTCATTTCACTTACAACATTGATTTTGGCTACCAACCAATATTTATTTTGTATAATCAACTCACCTTTAACCAATTACGATCTCCACATAATATTGAGTCCACCAGATGTGCCTTTTGCCTCAACAAACACTCCATCCCATCCCAGCCATGACACTCTAAATCCTTTGAAATCACTGCCTTTTAGTTTAGTTTCTTGTAAAATAGTACATCCGGCTTCGCCTGATCAACACCTCTTTTGATTAGGCGTCTCTTGTTATAGGTATTATAGGCCTTGACATTCTAGGAGAGAATTTTCATTGCTCCCCAGGAAGGGGGCACCCTTACCGGATCTCAATTTCTTTTGTCCTATAGCACTACTAGCTATGATAATAAGTTCTCTCTTAGTTTTTTTCCCCTCTCTTTTTCTCTCCATTCAAAGGCTTTGGTGTCAATGAATATGATTGTTCTATTGTCCTTTTTTCAACTATGTCCTCTTCCTCCTCAGCATCAAAAAGGTCCTCCTCCACCTTTAGAATGACTGGGGCTTTCAAAACTTAGTCTTCGAGGGGATTTACGTTTCATTACCATCCTAAAATTGTCTTCCCCAGGAGATTCAACACTCATTGCAGGTGTTTTCCTATTATCTGTCATCTTAGACCTGCTCCGCTTCAAAGGGGACTTCTTGTGATACACTTTATTTGGTGTCGCAATAAAAAGTTTGTCTACATTTTCAATGTCCTCCTCAATCCCCTCAAATGTGTTCTCTCGACATCTGCATTGTCAATGAATAATCCCATATTATTTGTTCTTTTTAGGCTACTCAAGTCATTATTTACAAATAGGCTTAATTCCCTGACAAAATCATGAGATATGAAAGGCACCTTACCCACTCCCTTAGAAAAGGTGGTAACAGTTTTCATTTCCTCACCACTTTTCTCTGTGTCTTGGCATCTCTGCCTTTGAGTTTCATTGCCCTTATTTTCTTCGTTTTCTTCTTCCTTATCTTGGATTGCTTCTTCAACGTGCTTTGAGGAATCAAGATTGTTTAAAGGAGTTTCATGATCTGGTGTCGAAGGATTCATGCTCACTGTAAGTCCCACTTCACCATGTCCTTTTGTTTTTCTTTCTCACCTCTAGAGCATTCCTTTGCATTGTGTCCTTCCCTTCTGTAGATTCTGCAATGCTCCATGTTTGCCTCGATTTCAATCTTGTGTACTCATATACCCTCATTCGTGATCAACTCCATCTCTTGAGGCAAAGGAGGGATAGGTCTCTAGAGGATACAAATCCTCATGTAGATGCTTGAATCGAGTAAATCCACTGCTTCATATAACTTGATATATCTCCCTAGTTTGTTCCCTATTTTTTGTAGAGTTTCCTCCTCCCAATATTCTCTAGGAAGATTGTAGAATCGGATCCAAGTTGGCACCTCTTGGACTTTTTCTTTGAGGGGGTCAAAATTTGGCTCCCAATCTTTGATAAAATCCCCCATACCTCCCATTGTGTATGGTCCTCCATTCAGAATCTCCTCCTTGGATTTTTTGTCTCTGTAGATGATTAGGAAGAAACCGTTTGGTAGGGATTTAACAATGTTTTGCTTACCCCAAACATCCTTGCACCATTTGATTATTTTAGGTAGTGCCGACCAATTTCCAGCACATTTGATGAAAAAGGTTTTTTCTCGATATGCAATGAAAGCCTTTTCCCAACCTTAATCTGAGCATTCGACAATTTGTTGGTCGCTATTGCTTTGTCCTCTTTTGGCTTCTAGAACTTTTCCATAACTTGGTCTATATTTTCTCCTTTGTTCGCCCTTTGAGAAAAAGTATGAGATCAATTGTAAGAGTAATACGAGCTCTATCATATTGGTATTGAATAAATTATTTAAAATATTTACAACTTCCAAGAGAATGGGAATAGCTATGATGAAGGAAACAATACAAATCACCCTCTTTGTTCTTATGAAAGGAAAAGTAACATTCTTATTGTATTTCAATCTCCAAAATATTCTTGTAGCTAGATGTTCTTGATTTGGTATTGTCTCTTTAGATATAGGGAAAGTTATACTAATGGAGGAAGAAGGGTTGTTTTCTTGTGATAAAATAATTCATAAGGAAGGAGAAGGATTGTTTGATGAAGAAGAATTTTTTGATGGATGATAGTTTCTATGTTTGGCAAAGTACTCCTTAAGAAGTTTAACCTTAAGGAGATCATCATAGATGTTGGTGAATTGGGATATCCTAAACCTTCTTTAATATTATGTGAGCGAGGATCTATATGGACCTTGATTCCTTTTTCTTGTTTTCTAAATCCTTGTCCTCTATAGCATTGTTTTGAAATAATAGCATAGCCAACCTCATAGGATGTTTTCAATTGTGAAGGACTTTGATCATGAATTTCCTTAAAATTTGTTGTTTAAGGGAATCTTGAAGAACCAAAAGGATGAATAAATGAAGATGGGACATCCTTTATAGGAAGATTCTCCTTTGTATCATAATTATCCATATCCTCTTTGGTAGGTTGGGAAAGAGGATCCTCATCATCTAAGGCTTCATCTTTGCTCAATGCTATGTTAGGAGATACTTGATGAATAAAGTGCATAACATCATATTGTCTACAAATATGTTGATGGTCAAGATAAGCTCTAAGAGAATAAGGAGGATCTAGAGAGATTAATATCCCAACATGTTTACCTTGCCCCCCTTGCACTAAAGTATCTTTATGCAATGAAGATGGTGTCATGTTTCTCTTAAATGCTTCCTCTCCATTAGAGAGATCATTAATAGAATTATTCATTCTTTCCTCATTCTCATAAGATACCATAGGAGAGGTACAAGTGTTAGCATTTTCAATGTCATCTCTATGATTATCATGAATATTGTCAACTAAAGCCCTTACGAGATCAATATATTCCATTGATTTTTTTAATAATGTCATTATGTAACCACATGAAATATGGATAAAACCTTTTAACAATGATTTATAAGTAGGAAGTATTGTTGAAACTCTTATTATGAAATATGTGAAGGTACTATGAAAGAATGAAAGCAACATTAAATTGAATAAGCTATTATCCAAAACATGGTTTTGATAAAAATAGCTAATAATTAATGTTATCATACATGAAATAGAAAACTAATTTAATTTTGTAAACTCTATTAGGAAAAATCAGATCTAAAAACATCAATTTACAAATATGCAAAAGCATCGGGTTCACCAAAATGTACAAGGTGTTGGAATTAGGGCTTCACCACTTACATTGATAAGGCTAGATTCTTCACTTCAGACCAACTTTACATTGAGGGAATTGAATTTGATTGATCCAATCCTAAAGGTATAAATACATATCAAATTAATCCTCCTTGTTTGAGTTGAAATTGATATAAAATTATAGTAATAGAATGTTCTAGATATCATGCAGAGTTGTAAACTTAGATCTGAGAATGGAAAATAGATTAGAACCTGTGACAAAAAGTTTGGGCTAGATTATTGGGACTAAGGGGAATAGATCACTTTTGTCCTCATAATATCGGGGGTAGACGAATTTGATTATTTTTGGATCAAGATGATGCACAAAATCCATTGTTAGAAGGTCATCATAATTTCTTAGGACCAAGGGGAGCTAATTGTCCTGGTCCTCTACTTTTTGCATTTTCAAAAGCTGAGTATGATTGTCATCGTCTACTTTGTCAAATTCCTCGCTCAGAGCTCCTAAGACAATTCCCTAGATATAGAATTAAGGAAATAGAGTTGTTGATGAGGGTTTGCCTTAGGTCAAAACATGGTTTAGGAATTAACCATGAATTGAAGTGAAATAGGAAATGTAAATTCTAAAGTAAATGTTGAATGATATTACCTAATATGCAATGGTGGATTGGAGATTGATGATGCAATGATCTTTGGATGTGATCACAAGTATCGATGTAATAACATGACAACACATAGAAGACTAAAAATTCAACATTTAATTGCATGAAGATTTGTGATTTTCTCCATGATTCTTGAAGAATATGGTGAGATGAAATGCTTCCTTGAATGGTTGAGAATTCTTGATGATGAATACTTGATGAATGCATGAATGATGGGGTATGAAAGTGATAATTCTCCTTAGATCAAATTGAATCGATAGGATGTCTTTATATAGGGTTTCCTAAGTAATTTACCAATTAGGCTGACCTCCAATAGTCACATTGAGCCATAAGGAACAAAAATCATCGGGGAGGGAAAATGCCCCAACCTATTTGAAATAGGACCTGTTTAAGGGGGACTAGGGAACCCTAGTCCTATCAGGGGCGTCCCAAGCACACTTGTCTTCCCAAAAAATGGTAAAAAGGAAATAAAATATGAAGACACGGTCCTGAGAAGGGGTCCACTCGGCCATGCACCTAGGTGACATCGAATTTGAGGTAAAAAGGGTCAAAATCAGGTCTAGGGGAGAACTAGGATAGGACATGTTAAAGTAGGGACACAAAAATTAGGTGGGAATTGTACAAGGTTAGAATATACGATGATACACTTACAATTATAGAAAAGAAATTGCAATATCTTCTTCTATCTACAAGAGTGAAATTTAATAAAAATATAAACAAAAAATATAGATGTTGTATAGACTACACAAGCTCTCCATCTCGGACATTAGCGTCGCATACAAACTACAATACAATACACTAGAATCTCATATGGATAAATAACAAGTGTCCACAATATAATGTGAATCGACTCCTACACATATTTAAAAATAAAATAAGTACACAACTTGGTAGGATATAATGATGACAAAATAACTATTAAAATAACTAGACAAAAATCAAGATAAAGGGTAGAAATCATCGATCTACTTGAAACTGTGGGAGATTTCAAGTGAACTTTCATTAAAAGAAGAAATTGATAAATATTGGGTTGTTATGTTAAGATTTTTTCCTCAATAATTCCCTTGCTTTGGTATTCCTACCTCCATGAACAACTAAGATGAATAATGAACACTAGAAATATAGAAAAAGATAATAGATACAAGGGCTTTAAACAAAATAAAACATAATTATGTTATGAGAATGAAAGTAATAAATGTCCAATGTGAAGGAGAGATGACCAAAACAATAGGAAGGAACTCTCCATAAAAATATTATGATCTTCCAAAATGGTCTTTTCAATGCCAAAAGATTATGTTGTTTCAAAACACTATGAAAAGCTGGTAAAAGTTTCAAGATAACAAGAAGGTGGTATATTTGTGAGATTCAAGAGAGAGAGAGAGAGAGAGAGAGAGAGAGAGAGAGAGAGAGAGAGAGAGAGAGAGAGAGAGAGAGAGAGATTTATGTGTATTATTTCTTGAATCAATGGATGAATCCTTTCCTCTTTCAAAATAGAGGGTTTTAGCTAGAAATAGAAGGTTTTGGTTCATTTGCAAGACTTGAATTGACTGGCAGTGGTGTTACCTTGGTATATTCTAGGAAGCATAATGATCCAACAACTCATTAGGTCAAACATTTTTTTGTGAGATGTTAGGGTGTTGTGCAAATGTCTGCACTACGTGCTCATGTCTAAAAAATTAGACAAAAATAATGGAATGTTACAAATATATTAAAATATAGGCATTCTAGTGAGATCAAAACATAATTACAAAAATGTCATTTTTAAGCTAAGCAAAGGTTTTTGTGTAGTGTGAAATTGGAAGGGTATGCAATTTATGACACTACAATAAGCCATTCACATCAAATATCTATTGAACACTACTAGATGCTGAGAATGGGGGTTGAATAAGCATATATCAAAACTTAACCAATTTATCTACTCAATAGTCATTCACCACATTTGCAAAATAAAGAACTAAAAACACAAAAGAAATCACACATAAACACCAATATTTTTACATGAAAAACCTAATGAGGGAAAAACCACAGTGATAATTATCTCACTATATGAAGAACATGTTAAAATGTTTAGGATCAAGGCCAAGGAGAAAATTTCTCCTAATGTGGACTTGCAAGACTGGGGTGCATAACCTCAGGGTAAGATACAAAAGACTTGAGAACACTAAAGATTGCTTATTGAAGGAAAGGTACAATACATATGAAAGAAATACATCAAAACAAGTGAGCTATAGACAGCAAATCCATTGATATGCTTATCATAAATCACTATTAAAACAAATCTGAAACTACCTTTTTTGTTGCACAAGTGAACTTGTGAACCCTTGCACCACTTAAATACACTTCGCACAACACATACAACCTATACATCAATATCCAAAATGGTTCTATCCTTTATATACCATCCTCAATCACAATAGCATCAATTAGTTTGACCTAATTAGATGTAGCATGTAAATCAAGAATAATCAGCCTGAAAACAATCTCCAAGGTAATGTGAAAGACAAATGAAACATGTGAGGTATCACAACATGTCTAAAAACCTTCTAGACCATTCCACAATAACTCTCATTCAGACACACGCAACTACACGAACCAAAACATCATAATTCAGCTCTGAAAGATAACACGGTTAACTCATACCAACCCCATTGACTCCACAAATACAATGTAAACCAGAGATACCTATGGATGCCCAAGATGACATCAACAAATATCCACAACACTAAATCATCGAGCTACAATATTGAATACTAGCAGGAATAGGAATGCAACACATTCATGCACACTATCACTCTGTTACAGTACCAACCATACCTCAAATCAAAAATATCTTACTATAGATCACATGAGCACCTGGAAACTAAGATATAATTGGAATTTACATTAACTAACATCATATTACAACCACATGAACAAATGAAACATGTCTGTCACAATCTAGACCAAAAACTAACTGACAAACTTTTCACCAAAATAGTCACACTTGGTTGAATAACAAATCCGGACCTTAGAAATCATCACCAACACTCTAGAAACCTCATGATACAACTTTATATACCTTCTAGAGAATTCATAAATAGGGTCGACACATCCTCATGATCACAGTACTAACCTACTATTACTGTATTATACTAGACCACATCTAGACCAAGGAATATTGCAACAATTTCCCCCTTTTTCATTGATGGCAACTCTTGTGCCAATACAACACTTACTCCCTCTTTGACATATAAGACAAAGGGTGTCTCCTTACAAAAAACTCAATAAACTATACACAACTCCCCCTATCTACAACACCTCCTCAAAACTGAAAACCAAAACTGTGTCACCAACTTATTCATATATATACGAAATCAAAATTGTCTTACTGAAAAAATATTTAACCACCTTGGTAAGTCGGGGGTATGATACAGTTATGAATGAATTTTAGTTGAGCCTAGGCAGCATTCCAATCTACTCCCATAGAGACCAAAATATTGTGTTGGCTCTCCACTTCCAAAAGAATATTCTCTACCTCTACACTGCTAGCTGAAACTTTTATTGTCTTACTCAACTATTGAGAGTCTTCAATAATCTTCACCATGCTGGTGAGATGTATGTATACCACATCTCTTAGATGACCAAAATCCCCCCTCATCTTCTCCTTCTGATCTATCAATAGATTTAGTTTTATGAACAAGTTCTCTATTTGTAGTCCCCTATTACTATCTCCATCTTTCTTCAAGTTCACTACACTAGATAATTGTAAAATTTGATATTTCAAAGTATCTATCTGATCCTTAATCTCTTTCATTGAATTAGGCCACCGGTGATAAAATTTATATACTTTAGCAATATGGTCTACACTTTTCTCAAAAACTCTTATGCTTTCTTGTAACTGGGTATGTACATCTACACACTTATTAACTGGCTCTCCTAGTCTTTTCTCCTCTACCTTCTTCTCAACATCTTTCAAAATTATAGGTTCCAAATTAGAAGAATGATCTTTCAAGTTCTTAAGCTACACTTGTAGCTACAATGTGTTGTTAACTAACTTATTAACTGGCTCTCCTAGTCTTTTCTCCTCTACCTTCTTCTCAACATCTTTCAAAATTATAGGTTCCAAATTAGAAGCATGATCTTTCAAGTTCTTAAGCTACACTTGTAGCTACAATGTGTTGTTGACTAACTCTGTACACTCCACTTGAGATGTGATCAATTTCTTTCTTGTGATATGATGGAGGACATTACCTAGATGTAGCGTATGAAGAGGTGACAACCAACTAAGGTCCATTTGAACTTGGGACATGGGTACCTGAAATAACTCTACAGTGACAACCCTGATGTAAACTTAATTTATAATTGCAGCAACTTTGGTGCAAAATCTCCAAAGGGTCTGAAAGACTCTCCAACAAACATCCTTTTATTTTCATTCTCTGCACTCTTCTCCTTCTCCTTCTCATGACTCTCCTTCTTCTCTTCTATTTTCTCTTCCTCCTTTACTTCCGATTTGTCATTCGTTAGATCTGGGCCAAGGAATATTGCCAAGTTACACATCTAGATCAACAAGCTTGGCATCAGACCAACAAGTTTGGCATCGATGACAACATAGACTCATATTTGCAACAATAACCTATAATCCTCATGTTTGGTTAAAATATTTTGTCGAGAGAAGAATACAAGTGATAGGTTGTGGGATGGTGGAGGTGAGATTTAACCTAGTTGAAGGGATGGAGTGGATTGAAAATGAGCATGAAAGAAATTATGTGGGTGATGACTTTCCACTATGATTTACCATCATAAAATTGACATGTGTTCTTAAGAAATAATGTAGAGAAAGTGGATAGATGAAAGCTATTTTTCATAGGAACACCAAGGAATTATTGGAATAATGAATGCATAGCAATAATGTATATTAGGGAAGGTGGTAGCATAATTCTATTTAAAATAAAAGTGAGTGCTTTGACTTATTTACCCACTAGCTATAAGTAGTAAATAATCACTTATAATATATAGTGTGAATTATTTATTTTAAGGCTATATAATATGATAATTTATGCCAAAGAGAATTCACATTAGGCATAGAGAAAGGATTTAAGAACTTATAGTTTTAGGTCCGATGACCATTCTACCAATAAAATACCTTGCAAGCTTGAACTAAACTTCTTACTTGAGTAATTTTATAATAATTCACACTAACCAATATCAAATTGAGATGACAAAGAAGATTGAAGATTAAATATCTCAATTGCACAAATTTGTTTTGTTTTTTCTCAACTTGATGCACCTTAAATGTTAGATTTTTTAATCAATTTCTTGATATGATGTTGAAATTTTCTATATTTGATCAAATTGGTCAAAATAATAAAACAAATTGTTGACAATTAAAAAATTCAAAATAATAAAACAAATTGTTGACAATTATAAATTGTTTACATTGTAGACTCTATTTTATAAGATTTAAAAAGTTGAGTTTTTATTAGTTTTCAAAAAAATAGGGGGAAGCATGCTCACATTTTCATTTTTTAATGTGTCCACTTTGAAAACTAATAAAACTAATATATTGATTAAAAAATAGCAAAAAAAGCAAGCATAAATTGCATAATGTTAGTTAATTTTCCATCGCAGCAATTTATGAAACACTTTTAAAATGTTAACATTTTAAGGGGAGCACATTAGATGCTATGTCATTCTTTTGTGACAAAATATGACACTTTGCATGCTCCCCCTATTTGAACCTCTTAATTCAGAAACTAGATTTTGAGCACTATGAATCTTGTTCTTTTCACATCTTTAAATTTTGAGTGTCTTTGATTTCTCATCTAAGATCATTTTTTTATTGATATTAAAAAAGTAGCCAATTTTGACTCCCTTTTGGTCTCTCATTTCCATGTCCATATCCTAGATCATTAATCTAACTAGAAATATGAACGTGTTCTTAGTAGTAATTATGTTTAGTAGTTGAAAATCAACACACAACCACCATAATCCATTTTTCTTTCAAACCATAAGTAGATGCGAGTAATAAGGGATAACAATCAACTATTAAATGCCCCTTACATCAAACAATCATTTGACTAGCTTCTCAATTTTTTATCTTACATATAGGAATACTGATGTGGTTGAATATTTGATTGGTGAAGTACCCAAAATTAATTGTATAATGTGACCTTGCAAGTGTTGACGTGTTAATCTTTGATTATATAAAAATGCTTGAGAGTGCTTCTCAACGATTAATTGGAAAACAAAGGATTCAACTAGGTCTATCACTTCTATAATATTTATAACACAAAGTTGGGCCAAGATCTATAAGAAACCCATTTAAAGTCACTTTTCCATGTGATGTGAACTCATAATTTATTCTGGTCTTAATGTCATTTCTTTAATATATATTTTTTCTCATTAGCCATGAATTGCATCCACATTTTAACAAAGTATAACATGATGGGTCAAAACCATGAAACCAATAAGCTCTAAAATTATGTCCACTAGTAGAAATATGGTCAATAAATGACCAGACGAAAAGTAAAAATGACCAAATTTTAGTCACCATAAATAAAAATAACAGATTTTTTTGCATTTTAAATAAATCAACTCTCTTTTCTTAGAAATTTTCTATTAACATTTTATGACTGCTCGAATTTTTTCCCCTTTCTTCTCTTCCAGAACAGGGCACACATTTATTGTACAGAGGGCTAGACCTAGAAGTGGCATTCTCTTACAGTTAAATTATGTCCTGCAATTATTTATTATTCTTTGTTTTTTAACTTTTCAAATTGGATGTTGTCTTGTTACGACACTTTCATCATTGGTTGCATCTAGTGTTAAGAAATTTATTTGACTGGACTAGGCATTCATTTTTTTCCAGCCTTGGGTTCTTTTTACATCCATTCTCCACGCAAATATAGTTCACAGGCCGGGTGTATATATGGTGCACAGACCAGGTTTATACGATTTGGTGCACAAACCAGGTTTATACGGTTCACACATTTATGGTAAACATGTATGCAAAATGTGGAAGCATAGGCAATGAACATGAACTATTTGACAAAATGCCTCAAATAAATGTTGTCTCGTGCCCCCCTCTCCCTCTCCCTCTCCCTCTCCCTGACCCTCTATTTGTACACACCTATATGGTTCACATGTATGCAAAATGTGGAAGCAATGACAAGGCATGCAAAGTGCATTAATAAACGGCTCAAAGAAATGTGATCTCACGACTGCTGACTCTCTCTCTCTCCCCCTTTCTCTGTAGCCACGTATTTTGTAGAGATCTATGCAAAATATGGGAGCATAGACAAGGTATGAACTGAAAGGACAGTTATTTGAGAAACATTTTCAAAATGTGTTTGTTGAAAGGCTTTCGAAAATTTTAAACAAATGCAAACCAGCGTCCTACCTGCCTATGCTCAAATTGGAGCTTCAAAATAGGGTATGGATATCCATTGAAGTATGAAAGATTTGGTACACATTAAAAAGCATAAACCATTACTAAAATAATACAATACTACTATTTATTGATCATTGCTAAAATAATGCAATACTACAACTTATTTTGGAACAGAGGTAGAACTTCTAAACTACTTATTTTTGTTAGAGTTGCAGGTCTGCAATGTCACATTGCCACTACAAACTTCAAGCTAAAAACAAAATCAATCAAAAAAATAAAAAATAAATCAAGAAATGTTGTTCAAACAGAGAGCAATGATCATTGAGATCACCATTTAAGTATTAAAAGTCTCCATCCCGAATAATCTTATGCTTAATCAAATAATTAAAAAACATTGTCATCCAAATTTAAAACTGATTTGTGGCTTGACTAAAGCCTGGTTCTCACATCCATACCTCTCATCTAGGCCAATCACAAATCATTTGGGATCTGCAAACACTTTTTCCATAAGCTGATCACGCTCAGGGAGAGGACTGGTATCTGCAAATTCAAGAACCTCTTCAACCAACTCATAAATTTTCTTTTCAATTGAGTTAAGATCTGATTCACTGGGAAGATTGTTCTCAATTAGTTAACTCTTCAAAGCCACGATTGGGTCTCTTGTTTCATAGTGAGCCTTCTCTACTGCAAATACAATTTATAAATAGTCATTTGTCAACAGTCTTAACCAAACAAAAATGGTACTTACACCGATGCAAACACTAATGCCATAAAAGCTAACTTGAGCTCCAACACTGCATCTTACATCTGAAGGGAACTTATAACTTTATACTTGTGGTTATGAACTCTTAAGGCTCAAGCTAGTTATGAGTCAATCTTCAACAAGAACAACAAACCAGAGTATGTCCCAGGTCTGTGACCTAGGTCTAACATTAAAGATTTGTGACTTTCTCAATGCTAAACTAGATTTTGGGTTCACAATTTTAGCCTCCTCATAGTTAATTAGGGAAAAAAATGTGTTGTTATTGTAATGATGAGCCAAAGAGTGATGTTTTCTTTAATTGTGGTTTTGTAGTTTTGAAATATAAAAATATGATTTGTCTTGTGATCTTTTAGATAAAAGTTTTACATATATGGATAACAAAAGTACTGTATATAGATTTTGAATCAAGTTAAAAATAAAAAATATGATAATTTATATTTTATTTGGGATATTTTTTTTTTAATGAAAAATTTAATATGATATTAGTGTTACTATCTAATTTTTTAAACTATTCACAATATAATACCCAACCTTTAAACATGTGTTATTATTAATAGGCACATCAAAACTGATTTATGAATTAGTTAAAAATTACTTTAAATTTTTTGATGTTTTGTTATCAAATTGCACCAACACACAGACCTACAACAACATGGGAATTCATAAAGTGTGAGATTTGACTTGGAAGATAACCGCTCTAAATTTTAGAAACAAGCTTTTTTGGATGATTCTCAATTTTTTTTTAAACTATATGAAAAAAGGGAGAAAAAAAATGCAGAAAATGAATCTATCCCAATATGATACGCTTGATAGTAAAAGTTTTTACACAAATATTGCATAACATTCACTGTTTAGATTACAATAATGTATTATGATAATAAAAGAACATTAAAATACATTGATTTAATCATTTAAATTTATTTGCAAACAAATGAGTAATTTATTTGCAAACAAATGAGTACTATATTCTAGTAATGCATACAAACTTATAGTCCTTCTAGATAGAAATCTCCTCTCCAGTCAACTTCCTTTAACACTGTGAAAGAGTTCTTCAATGCATTACTGCTCTATTTTCCATTCAAGTTGAAAATGATATTTTCTTAGTTGAAAATGGAGTAGAAAATGTCAACCAGCCTCCTCATTACACAGATCTGTTAGGAACCATTTGAGAATACAAATATATTTGTTTTATTTTCCATTTATCTCACCTATGCTATAAAAATTAAAATAATATAAGAAAATTGCATTCTCAAATTATTTCCTTTCCTTTTATCTAATAATGTGGAGGCTGCTTCACATTTTTCACTCAATTTCTATCCAAAAACTTATTTTATTTGTCAGTTGGGTCTCTCGGTAGTGACC
Organism: Cryptomeria japonica; assembly: GCF_030272615.1. Classification (NCBI taxonomy): domain Eukaryota; kingdom Viridiplantae; phylum Streptophyta; class Pinopsida; order Cupressales; family Cupressaceae; genus Cryptomeria; species Cryptomeria japonica. Next base: position 398,581,744 of record NC_081409.1, read on the forward strand.
CAAAATAGAAGGTTAAGAAAAAATATACTTCAAACCAAAGTACAGAGGTCAAACTTAACAGACTCATATAAAAAAAGAGATGTGTTGCACCTAGAGTCCCTGCTTAATGAAAAAGTAATGGAGATTGAAAAAAAATGATTTCATTTGTTTTCAATTTGGATTGTTCAATTGATGAGTTCACTTGGAAGTTATAGGAAAGAAAAAGATTATTTTAAAAATTTTAATTCATTCCTTTCTATTTTTCTCATACACCACTTATTACCATATTAGTGTAGCCCCCTAGAACGTGTATCAAAGACTGGTAGGCGTCTCCCATACCAGAGACCCGTCAGGAGACGTCTCTACAAATAGGAGACTCCATGTCAATGAAACCTCTCATCTCCACACTAAATAACAAGTGCAAAAGTCAAAAAGTTTGACGCGATGCACTAACGTGAGCTCCATTTTCAGACATTTGTATGACATTTTGATTTGACTCATTTCAAATATGTGTACTTAAACTTCAAAGTGAATGTTAATTCTTGTTTTGAAAGTTCAATGTCATTATATTTTCAGATTTTTTATAAGTTATTAAATTATACTGATACCAGTACCAGTCTTTGAGTACCCCTGCACCCATGCAACCTTGATAAAAAATAATTTTCCTTTTCACAATAGACAAAAGATAAAAACATATATAAGAGAACATTCCAATCAATACCTGCGATAACATGTCATTACTCCCCATCCTCTCTACTTGGACATTTGTATGCCTTCAACACTTTTAGTTACTGAACCAATCTAGTTCACCTACAATAATGGTTGCAGACAAAAACTCAGGCATCACATTGCAGATCAACAACAAAAATTGCCAACTGTAAGAAGGCAAGGGAAATCAACTCACCTACAACAAAAGAGAATTCCATGATTTTTCACAGCTTGCCTTTGCAACACATTGTTCCAGTACTCCATAACCATTTATCAAGATAATTGACAATTGAAATAAAAAAGTTGTAGTGTTGAATGCTTAATCAAAACTCATGGTCTAAGTAAAAGACAATGTGTATTTAGTAAATAATTTAGCTCTAGCGTAGACTCATGAAAGAGAAGTTGTAGAATAATGTTCAATAGCTAAGTTTCTAAAAAATGTACCTTTGGATTAGTCACCAATAAATCATCCCTAACAATTTAAACTTTTTCTCCAATGGTAGTTGTGAATTTGGAATAGTGCTCTCAATCATCTTGGTTGAATGGATCCTCTATTGATACAATTGGATATTCATCAGCAAATGATTGATACAAACTTAATCGGCTAGGATCCTGCTATCTTTTTGCTAGCATCATTATTCTGCAACCACCATATTCCCATGGAGGGGACTGAAAGTAGTGTATTCATTCTCCTTTAAGTTGAAAAAAATAACAATATTGAACAAGGAAATATTTATAACCCTTTTGAAAACAAAAAATTTCTACGTGATGATCACCTTGACCATACATAGGAAGCAAAAAATATACCAACAAGGAGAGCTAGGAACAATAGAGAAAGGTTATTCTACCTAAAATATAGAGTTGAAGATGGATTAGGTTTATAATAGTAAAGAATGGTAATTTAAATGTTTCCATATCTGTAGTTGACTTAAAACTTGAGTAATTGGGAGGTGATAAATTCAAATTATTATAGGAATTTGAAACACTGTTCTAAAGATTATAGAGGAGATATTCTTCTTTCCAGAGAAAGGAGGGAAACCCTTGAGTGATAATACGAATGTCAATTTTAAAAATTGTACCATCGATCATTATGAAAGCCTTCCCAGGTTTTGTGACATATTTTATGAGTTATCTTTATTGCAATACCATATGCATATTAATGATAATTGATAAGTTTTTTTTACAGTAACATATAGTTAATGTTTTCATTTCATTGATTCCTCCTAAATTTTATTGGACGATAATATATTACTCTTTGTACATGCAGACAACAAAATAGATGGACATCGGGCTAAGGTGAGGGTTAGACAGTAGAAGGGAATAATGTTGTTAGAAATTTTGAGAACAAAAAATTTATGTTTTCATTTTACATTTCTTTTGTTTTATAACAGACAGTTCTTGGCTTAGGAAAAAGAAGACTGAAAAATCCGGATCACATTACAAGGATCATAAACTTGGAGGTGTACTAGGCAGGAAATGTATGAAGTTTTGTGTACAATATTTAAACAATGTCATCAATTATAAGCAGTCATAAATTTGCAATGCATATCCATTTATTGATAGATTTGTAAGCTATATTAATTTATTGGTAGAATCTAGTGCTTCAATGTTTGATCAACTTATTTGTTGTTTCAAATATTTTCTGAAGTTTTAAAACCAATTTACTTTTTTTTCCTTCAAAATCATTTGGATCAATTTGGTTTTTGTTATGAAAATCTGTGAAACATATTGCCAAGATCGTTTTTGTAAAACCTATAACAGTCATATGGACTGTGATCTCTTTGTTTGTACCTCATCTTCATAGAGCATGCCTCATAACAGTGATATCTCTGTTTGTACCTCATCATCACTGTAGCTTCTCATTCTTTCTAACACTGCTCTTCCCACTGGTCTGATCACGTTTATTTTTATTAATCAGTTTGCCCTTCTAAGAAAAATATATGTTATCCCCATAAGGCTTATTGATCTAGACTTGATCTCTACTATGGTCTTCTTTCAATATGCTTTACTATCTTTATGCAGTCCTTGAATAGGCATACAGTCCTTTAAAATAATTTCTCATCACAAGTTGTCTTTACTATTGTGACAAGTTGCAAATATGATTTACTGTCTTTATGCAATCCTTGAACAGGTATACAGTCCTTTAATAGATTTTATTATAGGTACACAGCCGCCTTGGGTCAAATTTTCTTGAAAATCATGCAAAATATCATGCCTAACTGCCTTGAGATAGGCTTTAGTGGTACTAGTAACAGTCATGAATGTTGATACTATAGGTCTTTTCATCAATTCTTTTGCTCTGTTTATGGGCATTGTCTCCGAGTTTGCCCATAGTTCTTGTTGTCTTCATCATACTGATCATTGTCTTAAACCTTTGGTCACATCAGTCCTATGAACATGACTGTCACAGATTCTTTCTATCTCAACATTGCCATTGTTGGTATTTTGGATATGTTGATATGGTTTTGTCATTGATGTCAACACTTGTCAACACTTATCAGCACTTGAAGATCTTTGGTTATATTCACCGGCAAGTCAGTGACTTATGCACAGTCACTAGTATTTGGTTCACCAACAGGTTATATTGTACACCGGCACTTGGAATGACTTGGAAACTACCTGGTGTTGTCGAAGACATTATTTGATCACTTGGTTTTGGCAATTTGGTTATTGATCTATTCGGGTTTGCATATTTGATGTTACCGGCAAATAGGTCCAGGTTATGCACCGACAAGCATATCTATTCCAGATCAGCACGACACGTTATGAAGATGATTTGTTATTATTGTAAATGCATTGAGCCGACATGATGGATCGCCTATTGATTTATTTGTAATCGATTTTATTGTAATATCCTTAGTGAGCCGACCTATTCAATTGGTCTTAGGTTATGGTATAAATGTAAGATCTCATTTGTGAGATTTATATGCGATTGGGAAAAGGATTGTAATAGGGTATATGTAAAAATAAGCAGAGCTATACACGCAGACATCATTTGAAGATTGAAGGAAGGTTTTGAGGAAGATAATCAAAACTTAACCGGTATTGAATCCAGCATATGAAGATGCTATTTTAAGCAGTACATTATCATTGGATTTAACCATCCAATTGTAGTCAGTGTGACTCCCATTTTGTGATTGAGCAGTGGGCTCTAGGCAGTTAGCCTTTCTGCATGTGCAGACTCCATATTGTACACATATACTATCTGCAGTAGTATCATCTGATTGTGGATAAGGCTTCCCACTGTGGTTTTTCCCCTTATAGGGTTTCCAAGTACAAATATCTGTGTTATGTGTTGTGGATGTTTTGATTAAGTAAAAGTAGGTATTTGAAAGGTACTCGAACCTTTTACAAGCCAGGAAAACAGAAATGCTAAAAAAAGTGCCCGATCACTTCAAAAAGACAAAATGAACCCACCGGAAGGGCACAACTTAATACATCATTACATTAAAAACTCAGAACAGACAACAAAAAGAAAGCAAAAGACAACAAAGAGACAGAACCAAGGACAGCAACTGGAACTAAATACTATTCAAAATTTCCTCAGTGTGAACAACCATTTGTTTCATGTTGTTCGCTGAGGTCTTCATATCCTCCAGCTCATGACCATTGATGTCGACCTTATTCTTTGTGTTGGCTCTGGTCCTCCTTTCATGACCCTTCTTGCTCACCTGCTCTTTATCACCATTCTTCTCTGCATTATTCTCGAACTTGTTGATAAAGATGTTCATGTTGTCCACCGAAGATTTGAGGATTTGAAAATTTTGATCAGCAAGCTGCTTGACATTGTGCTCTAGCTTGTCAATTCTGCTGCCAAAATCTTTCAGTTTGTTTTCCATTTCCTTTCTATCTCCCATCTCATTGACCTTTTTTTCTGTTGCTAAGATTTTTCCAACCATACATTCAATAGCTTGCGCATTATGCAGAACGGCCACTAACTCTTTAACATGCTCCACCAAGGGCTTGTCACCAACGGTAATTCTTACCATGGCCTATGTATCAGTTTTCAAACTATTAATATCCTTCACCATAGTAGCAATGGTCTCATAGAAAGCCTTAATAGTGTCTTTGTCACCACTATCACTTTGACCCCCTTTTTCCTCGTTATGCAAACTAGTGGTATTCACGGTCTCCAAATTATCCTTAACTGGGTTACCCTCCCCTTCTTTGTCTTGACTATCGATCCTCTTATTTTCATCATCCTCCTCCTCAGATTCAACCAAAACATAATTGAGATCAGAATTGCTACCCTTTTTAGTGTTCTTTTTCTGAGCCTTCTTTCCAGAGGCTTTCCCTTTCCTCTTTTTAACAGGTTTTTCCTCAAGGGATACAGTTTCAGAATCTGACATTTCAAATTCCACAATAATCCTCCTCTTCTTGGCCCTAATACTCCCTTTTTTGCTAGTTTCTTCCGACTCTCCTTCGGTCTCTGAATCAAAGTTGAAACCACTATCCTTACTTTCCATAGTCTCATCTCTGGCATTTTTGCTTTTAATAGGCTTTTCAATGCACTTCCCCTTTAATATTTTATAAACCAAGACCATAAGCCCCTGGTGGAGGGCATGATCACCTTTAGGGTCCTTCTGGATCTCCTTTATAGTATGATCCATTGAACAGGCAAGGTAATAGGGAAGGCTAACCCTTTCTCCATGACAGAAATGGTTGAGAAGGACGAAATGATGCCCATATGCCCTAGTAAACCTACCATCTAAGGTAATATATTCAATAGAAGCAAATAAGACAAACTTCCATGGCCTGCAAATTCTCTTTGGGGAGTGGTAGGAGTTGTCAATTTTGATCATCTTTCTTCTCTCACCATCCGTAACAGGAAACTTGTCTGTTGCTTTATCTGATATCCCTCTGTCCCTATAAAATTCCATACCCTCGGTAGTCATCCCCATGGCCTCAGCGATAACCTCTTCATCTACATTCATCATATGTGATCCAATTAGAATTTTTCCATTTTTCCAGTTCTTGATGAAATAGCTGGTGATTGTGGGGTCCTTCCCATTTAGTCATTCCATGAAAACATTGAGACCCCCCTGCTGAAGGATACCCTAGACTTCTTCATTCTTTCTCCATTCAGAGCAGGAAGCAGGTTCAAATCTCTTCTTGTTACCTCCCATTTTTCCAACACCTTCCTTGCAATGCCTTCTCTCATTTTGATAACTTTTCCTCTGGTTTCTGTGGTTATTCTATAAGAGCACCCATAATCCATGCCAAATAATAATGATATGACACCTATTTAATAGCTCATTATCTTCAAGCAAGCCCTGCATCAAAAAAGGCACAAAGGTCATTAGAAATAATGATTAAAAGTACCGCGTTGCCTTGTATAGCTTCGGTCCTGATTGAGCAAGGATTTCATTTCACTTGCAATCTCCATTTCACCATAACTAGTAATGATGTCTCCCGATTGGCAAGCCAGGTTGGCTGCCCAATCAACACAAGAGTTGGCCTCCCTGTAAACATGTGTAAAAACACACATTTCAAACTCTTCGCTGATTTTCCTAGTAGCTTTAATAACTTTACTAATCAACCATGATGGTGGGAATTTCATAATTAAACAATTGATAATGCTTAAGGAGTCTCCTTCACACCAAACTTTAGTGCAATTGGCTTCTTTGGCAAGGATAATCCCATGATAAGCCGCCATGGCTTCGGCAACATGGTTGGTCTGATTTCCTATAGGAATACATTTTATGATTTTACATATTCCCCATTCATCCCTTAGGACCACTCCACATCCTGCAACCCTCGGGTTTCCCTTAGAGGCCCCATCGAAATTGATTTTCATCCATCCCCTAGGTGGGCTGGTCCATATCACTCCCTCTCTAGGATTACTCTGGATGCTTTCTTGAGCTTTTAATCTCCATTTTTTATAGACAAATTGATCCTCCTTAGTGTTAGGATTATCAATACCACCTATAATATTCATATTTTCCACTATACTTCTTCTTATTTTTTCAAACACAATGTTAGCCTTAGTATTCTTTTCTCTGAAAATTCTATCATTTCTCTCTTTCCATATACCCCAGCACATGTGAGGTAAAGCAATTCTCCATAGTAAGGTAGTGGTTCTATTTTTTGAAGGATGATGCCATGACTTGAAAATCTCCTGAATCGAGTTGGGGAAGCTCCAACTGATATTGAATTGATCCAAACAACTTCCCCAAACATCAGCTGAGAAGGGGCAATGAAAGAGCATATGATTTATTGTCTCCTCATTCTGCTTACAGAGTGTACAGAAACATGGCATGCTAATACCTCTTTTTCTGATATTCTTTGTAGTAAGAATTTTGTCTTAAAGGGCTATCCAAAAGAAAATGTTGATCTTGGGGGTAAGACCTTTCACCCATGCTTTAGCCTAGCAAGGACTTTCCATGTTATTGTATTGTTGATGATAAAGAGATGCCACAGTAAAAGTACCACTAGCTGTGAGTTTCCAAATTAACTGGTCTTCTTCTTCAATCCTCACCATTGAGTTCATGACTTTGTTCAAGCTACCCGAAGACTGATCCACTTGAGATAAGTCTTTCCACTGTCCATCTTTCCAATAATCCTCCACCTTGGTTCCAAATCTTTCCTTGCATTGGTTCTGATATTTGTTCCACTCGGGGTTTTCATTTAAAGGGAGCTCCAAAAGCCAAGGGTCCTCCCAGAACTGAATAAGATTCCCTTTCCCCAACTTCCATTTTGTGCCTTTGATAATTAAGTCTCTAGTCCTAGAGACATTTTCCCAAATATTGGATCCAATTGGGATAATCTCCGCTTTGAGGAAACTTTGAAGATTCGGACATTGGCTTTTATATTTGTTGTCCCATATTATTTTCCACTCTCCTTGATTTCTATATCCTCTCCAAATCTGTTTGGCCATAAGGTATTCATTTATGTCTCTTATTCTTCTAAGGCCCAAACCGCCTTTATTCATAGGCTTATAGACCTTCTCCCAAGCAATTAAGTTCATTCTCTTCTTCTCCTCAACCCCTGTCCATAAAAAGGATCTTTGAATTTTTTCAATGGCCTCAGCATACTTAGTAGGAATCCTAAACAGACTGATGGCATAGAGAGGGATACTTTGAAGAGTGGTTTTTAGCAATTGAACCTTACCTGCTTGACTAAGTAGAGCTCCCTTCCATCCAGACAGCTTTTTATGGAATTTATCCACCAAGGCTCCCCAAAAGGTATCCGGAGGATCTTGACCTAAGGGGAGCCCCAAATAGGAGGCAGGCAAGCTACCAATTTGGCCACCCAGAATGCTACTAATTTTAATCCTCCTTCTCTCCGAGGTATTGATAAAACAAACAAAGCTTTTAGACCAGTTTATAAGCTGACCAGTAGCCTCTCCATAGTTATCCAAAGCCTTTTTAAGTCTTCTAGCGTCCTTCACAGTGGCTTTTCCCGTTATTATAGAATCATCAACAAACTGTTGATGAGAGCATATTTGATCTGCCAAAGAAGGATTCAAACCACAAAACTCCCTTTTCTCAACCAGCTTTCCAATACATCTCCCCAAACATTCCGCCATGATGATAAAGATCACTAGAGATAGAGGGTCCCCCTGCCTGAGACCTCTTGAAGCTTTAAAGAAAGGAGAGGGGGAGCCATTCATTAACATAGAGAAAGTAGCCGAAGAAACAAGTTGTCTGATAAGGCCAACACTCCTAGGATTAAAACCAAAAGCAGAAAGAACATCCACCATAAAATCCCAATCCACTCTATCATAGGCTTTAGAGAGGTCAAGTTTCAGAAAAAAACCTTCTTTTTTAGAAAAGGCTAGAGAATGGATATTTTCATGAACAGAGATGATAGAGTCCAAAATTTGCCTTCCTGGGACAAAACCACTTTGCTGAGGCGAAATAATGGAAGGAAGCAATTTTAGAATTCTAGAGGTAAGGACCTTAGAGATAATCTTATAGAGAGAGTTGCATAAGCTTATAGGCTTGAAAAGATCCATTGAATCTGCCCCCATCTTTTTGGGTATAAGAGCTTTAAAAGTACCATTAACTTCTTTCAAAAGTTTTCTAGCACCAAAAAACTCTTTCACAGCTCTGGTAACATCATCTCCAATAATATGCCAGTGCATTTGGAAGAAGAACATGGGAAAGTCGTCCGAACCTGGGGCTTTGTTGCCCTTAAAGGACTTAACAGCTGTCAGAATTTCATCATGGGAAGGAATGGTAGTTAAACGATCATTCTGATCGTCCCCCAAAATGGTAGGTATATTGTCCAGAAGTTCCCTCTGGGCCTATATATTCAAATTCTGATCCTTAGCAAATAAATTAGATAAAAAAACCCATAGCAGCCTTGCTCATGGAATCATCATCTTCAACACATCTGTCATTCACTTTAATCTGTACAATTCTATTTATGGCCTTATGTCTTAGGGTGGACATATGGAAGTATTTAGTGTTCCTATCTCCCTCCTTTAACCAGACATTTCTCGATCTTTGTTTCCAGTAGGTTTCCTCTTTTGCTATTATTTCATGATATCTCATAAGAATAACATCTTCAGTGTTTCTAGACATATAGGTGTAACCATTGTTCTGTATCTCATCCTGGACTTCCTTGAGTTCTAAGAGGGTTGTCGCTTTTGAGGTTAAGATGTTCCCAAAGCAATCCTTATTCCACTTCTTGACATTATCTTTAACATTCTTTATCTTTTTGACCACTTTATACATGGCATTGCCTTCAATACTGACCTGCCACCAGTCCTTAATCTTACTTTCCAGATCTGAGTGTCTAGTCCACATTTTTTCAAATCTATAAGGGAAATGTCTCCTTCTATTCTTTACTTCAGCCATGAAGGTTATAGGGTAATGATCTAATCCTACCCTTATGTGAGAAGATAAAGAACATTCATGAAGATTAAACCAATCTAAGGAAAGAAGAGCTCTATAAAGTCTAACCTGAATCAAATTCTCACCACTTCTTCTATTAGTCCAAGTGTATTTGACTCCTTGCAACTCCAGATCATGAATGACATTGTTGTTTATAAAGTCCATTAGGTCCAATCTGCTATCCAGATTAGCATGACTCCCTCCATTTTTCTCATTTTCCTTCAAGGGAGTGTTGAAATCTCCCATAATTATCCAGCTGTCCTCAGCAAACCTTCTTCTCAGCCCAGTAAGATATCTCCACATCTTGCTTCGACCAGTCTTAGTGTTAGGAGCATAAACATTCGTTAGGACCCACATAGTGCAATTCTTAATGTGCTTAAATCTAATACAGGCCAGATTGTTGTCCTGAATTAACACCTCTCCTTCTATATTGTTTTTGTTCCAAAATGTAACAATTCCTCTCGAAGCACCTTCTGAACTACCTCTGCTGACTCCTCTGTTTTTGAAAATATTCAAACTTTGAACTTTATCTTTAACCATCTTAGTTTCTTGAATCAAAAAAATGTCAGGGTTTTTGTCTCTAATCATGTTTCTAACTAAATTATGTTTGTGAGGACTATTAAGTCCCCTAATATTCTAGGAGATGATTTTCATGGATTTTTAGAAATACCTGCCTCAAAGATGGTTCTTTGGGTACCATCTGCTAAATTCTTGCTTGTTTCCAATGATCTTTTTTTGGCATTTGAGTGTCTTCCTGGAGAAGTGTGTTGCGCTCCCACATCACCAAGCCTGCTTCTGGTGTTTCTAGTCAACGTACTATTTACTGGGTTATTGTTATTCTTTTTTTTGTGCTTGTTCCTTCTTTTATCCTCTGCTACTTCTTCGTCCTCCTGATTTGTTTCATTCTTCCCCAATTCCTTTTTATGTCCTCTTCATCTCCCCATTTTGGATCTCATTCCTCCAAATAGGCCAACTTTCCCTTTGCTAGGGTGGTTAATGAGATTTCTGATAGCCCTTGGCCCACAATGGTTCAGGTTGGGCCTCCTGGAACCAGTCTATTTCTTTATCTTGATCTTGATATTTTGAAACAAGGTTGAAGTTATCTCCTTCCTCTTTATTATCTGTGGACTATTTATCTGCTTTCTCTACCTCTGTCTTGTCCTCTTTCTGAGTGTTGTCTTTTTCTTTGTGTACTGAGTCCTTAACACCCTGTTCCAACATCTGAATCTTTAGTTCATTACCCACTTCACTAGTGATTTCTTCCTCCACCTGTCCTATCTAAGACTGCTTCTCCTGATTAGGATCATTGGATTCCCGAGCTTTTAGTGGCTTGTCCACTTTTTTCCAAACCTTAGTTTGGATATGGGGTTTATCCTCTATAGATGGACATTTTTTAGCCCAGTGTCTGACTTTTTTACAATGAAAATAGGCGAAGGGAATTGTTTCATAAACAATATTCTACTTCCACTTCCCCAGTTTTGATTCTATCTCTATTTCCTCTAGCATGTTCGTATCAGGTCCAACTCCAATACAGATCCTAGCATAGATTAGCCTTCTTCTAGAATCCGTGATCTGATCAATAGCGATAAGCTCCCCAAAGGTATTGGCAATTCCTGCAAAAATGTCTTCCTCCTAGAATTTCATTGGGAGCCCGGGGAGCTTGACCCACATCAGGACTTGGGCCAAAAAATTCTTTCCTTTCGCTACATTAGGGTACCACTTTTGGATGTACATGATGTATTTGCCTACTGGCCAAGACCCACTACATAGAATTTTTCTTCTATCCTCATCACAAGAAAAGAAGGATAGACAACCTTTGTTCATTGCTACCACATCAACCTGACCTTTCAGGTTCCACTTTCTTTTGACAAATCCATGAACTATTTCTATGTTAGGTCTAGATCCAAAGAAATAACCAATCAAAGTATTTTCCATTCTAGCGATGTTTTGATCAATGATTTGGTCAGGAACAACGATAGAAAACTTGCCCTAAGACACATTCGAGGAGTTTTTAACAAGAGGCGATGAGGACTTACCTTTAGGCTTAACCCCAAACAACGAGGACCACTTACGTGTCTGTACATTGGGTCCCCCTTTAGGGTCCGTTGATGAAAGAACCTTTTCCAGATGATCTTTAACTTCCACCATGTTCTCTGAAACACAAGTCGTTTTCTCTCCTTGGGCTCCTTCCGAGTTGACGTCTTCTATTTTTGAAGTTTGAACCTGCCCTTTCCTGCTCTCTATTGCTAACTGCTCTTCACGTGGTGTTGGTCCTCCCCCTAGGTCCCCCAAATTCACGGGATCATCGGGGTCCTTACCATCTAAACCTCCTCCTTCAGCAGGAATCTCTGAATCATCTGTCGCATGCTATCTCGATGCCGATCCAGAATTCCCGCTCAAATTTGAATTCTGGAACTGCCCGCCTTCCATTGCTCCTGAGGTATGTGTTGTGGATGTTATTGTCTTTTTGTTTCATGCATTAATCTTTACCGGTATTGCAATTAACTAATAAAACTGTCTACTGGCATAAAGTTTGGTTTACTGGCATTAAGCATTAAATTTTGGTTAAGTAAAATTTGGTTTGAATTTATTGGACAACTGATTCACCCCCCCTCTCAGTTGTCTCCGGGACCTAACAGCCATATGCCCTCGTTATTTGCTTTAATATTGTTCTAGACCTTTAATACTGTTCCAAACCCTTTTATTGAAAAACCCTTGCTCCTATATATTGTTGTTGGATTACTAAAACCTTGTCTCAGAAATGGATTGTATGGTAATATCTTTCTTGTGAAGTCTGTGTATTGGGATTAACAATGCATTTTCTCTAATTTTGAAACCTTAGGATAGCAATGTGATGTATCAATCAATTGCTCATACAACAATAAGGGCTGCAAACTGGTCATTATTCCTTGCTTACTCTATCATTGCCATTTAATGCTGACTTATATGACTCTTTACTAGCTTGGATCTTTTAAGATCTGCCTATAACTTACCCCTTCTTGCACAATATACTATCATAAGGATGTCAATGTCCTTTTATTCGTATATGTTCTACCATAAAGGCCTTTGACCGCCATAGAAAGGGAGACCTTTGTGACTACTCTTTAATGACCCCTTAAGTGATAACCATGCATGATTGCATTATCTTTTCTTCTATCACTTCACCCTATCACATGACTCTCCCTATCAAATGATTACCTCATATCTCTATTATCAGGGCTACTTATGATAGTGATGTTGTGATTGGGATCTGTTGTCTTTATCTGATTCCATATGTGTGTTATGTGACTTTGCTGAGGGTTTCTCTAATTTTGACTTGGCCCTTGTCATTCATGACCTAAAGCTCACAATTCCATCATATATCATTGCTGCTCTACCTTTATGCCCAGGTATCTATGACCCTAGGTTTTCAAACTATCATTATTGCATAGACTATTATGACAATATTGATTTACTCATTCACTAGTTTGTCTATGCTTGGTAGCTTGGCTAGGGCAAGGACTTAACAATTTGAATGACTAAATCCCTTATACATTTATATGTGTTTGATAGATTCTCTCTCTATTTTTCTCTTCTTGTTAGGCCTGTAACAATCATGAGTTTCTTTGTTTCTAGGGTTGAAAAATATCTTTACTCTCTTCAAAACAATACCCTTCAATCCTTAAGACTATCAAAAAGCTCATGCGAAGATAATATCTATAACAAATGTTCAAGATCTCATGTAATTGACTTCAAATAGAGTCAAGAACAAGGCAAACCTGAATCAATGCATGCATGGGCTTTGTATAGGCTCAGCATGGATATCTATAAGCTCAATGGAAGCTTCTTTCACGTGATGGCTAGTATTTCCACTTCTCACATGCAACTCTCTAAGAACATCTTATCAACAACTTGAAGACTGAAAATGCATTAGAAAATACTTCACCTTTTCTCTCAACTGAGGATATCTTCAATATATAGGCATTGATGTGATATTTAAGTTGTTTTCAAGGACTTGGGAAGCCATGACTACCTTTAACTATTGTATGATTGCTCGAACTTCTGAAATAGCTTGTTGATTGACTTGCAAACTATCAAATATATTGAATGGACTCTCACTTTATAGATGAACTAAAAGTATACAAGAGGTGCATGCATGGATCAACTCCAGGAATTGATGTATGCAACTTTTGGTAGGAAACTCCATTTTCATGGTAGAGGAGCCAAAACTGAAAGAAAGCTTGTTGTTAACCAAAGAAAACCCTAAATGTGAGGAAGACTAGTGGCTTTTAAAATTTCCCCCCTTTTGACCATGTACAATGAGGATCCTTTTTTTGGCAATTGACACTCAATTGGTTGGTTTCACTACATTTTCATTGATGGCAACATGGTATCTTGTTTCGGCTTCATGTTTTGGTTCAATTGTGTACCGACAGGCACTTCACAGACACTACACCAACACCGACAGATAGAAGGATTTCTTTAGTTACTAGCAATGCAGGCTAACATGGTTTAGAATAAGGTTATCGGTATTGGAGGCTGACATCTCTTGGATCTGGCATCGACAATTGTTTTTGATATTCATGTATTTATGTTATCTAACCGACATGTATATTGATATTGTAATTATCTTTGTAAGACAACATAAGGCATGGTAAGTTGTATAGGGTATATAGGTCAGCTGGACTAGATCATTTTGATATCATCATGGTATTGTAATGGTAATGGAGATGTGGATGTAATATGATGCGAAATATATCAGAGATTATGTATGTGAGGATATTTATGTAAGGGTTATTTCGACAAAGGGTTTAGGGTTTTAGATCGAAATAAACATATCTTAAACTAGAACTATGTTCTAGTTTAGAAGATGCTATCTTTTGCAGTTCAACACTTCTCTAGATTGAAGTCTTTATTTATATGTAGTCAGTGAGGCTTCTTTTGTGATTGAGTTGTGTGCTCTAGGCTATAAGCCTTCCTGCAAGTGCAGGCCCCTTATATTTTGTAATATCTCTTCATATGGCCAGTGGATTGATATTGTGGGTCAAAAATCCCACTGTGGTTTTTCCTCTTTGAGTTTTTCCACGTATAATTATGTGTGTTATGGTTCTCATTTATGTGATTGGCTTGTTGGTTTCTTTACTTCTTTCAATTTTGTATGTATCGGTATACCGGTCAGTATATGCATGTTTTAATAAGGCTGAAATTGAACTTTCTGGTATAACACTGATTCACACCCCCCCCCCCTCTGAGTGTTATTAGATTCCAACAATTGGTATCAGAGCCTTGTGCCTCAGAGGAAATTAAACAACTTGAGGAGGATCATGAATCTAGAATCCATGGACATGGGTTTGGAAAAGCAACTTGAGATGGCACTTGAAGATTATGATGCTGGAAGGTTGAAGAACTTAAAGCTACAAGATGAATTGAATTCTGCTAAGGAACTCATTCTTGTCCTACAAGAGAGGCTATCATCTGTTCAAGCTAGAAGGAAGGAACTTTTGCAAAATCAAGATGATGAAGAGAAAGATGCACTTAAGGAACATTGTCAGAAATTGAGTCAGGAGAACATGGTTATGAGAAATGAAATGCAAGCTATAACTATGATAATGTCTAAAGAGATTGAGGACTGGAAGAAAAATGAAGAAAATCTTGTTATATTCCTAAAGAACAAATTTGAATAATGTGGTAGGTTGGTTCATGGGAATTACATGTTCAAAACTGATTTAGTACAACCCCAGAGTAATGAACAAGATCTTGAGAGACAAATGATAATTCTGAGAGAAGATCTAACTATTGATAGTGAGTATTAAAAAAAATCAAGATTAGTTCAACACAACTAGATGAGTTATTGAAGAGACAAAGATAGATTGGAGATTCCAGTGGACTTGGATTTGAGCAAGGACAAAGTTCCGGTACTACTAATGAAGATCAATACCATAAGGCACCGATAAGGCAATTTAATGCTTATAAATTTAATGGTAGATGTTTTGTTTGCAATAGATTTGGTCACATGGCTAGGCAATGTAGAAACAAAGCAAATCAAAACCCTGATTCTGCTCCCAATCAATGTTCTAAATGTAATAAGTATGGTCATAAGACAAAAGATTGTAGAATGAATGTTAAATGCTATGCATGTGGAAAATTTGGACATATGGCTAATCAGTGTAGGTCAAGCAATTATATCGGTTTTAGCAAGGCAACTCAAAGGAACAATGTTACATATTATGCATGTAATGAGGTTGGCCATATTGTTAAATTCTGTAGAAGCATAAATCTGTCGGTTGGTAATGGAGGATCAAATAAGAAAGGGAAAGAAAAGGTTAGTGAAATTCAACAAGATCATACTCAGAGATGGGTTAGGAAGACTGAAGAACAAACAACAGGTGGGAATGCACCAGTTACTTATCCGACAGAGGAGGTTGCTCCTGCACCGGCAGGAGGCTCATCCAATAACTAAGGCAAATGCCTTAGGGGTAGGCAAAATTCATGAAGATGCTGCATATGCCCCAAGAAGAGGTTCCATACATTGGAGATGCTTATCGGACATGGAGATATTTTGTTCAAGATTCGGTATCTCACCGGCAGTCATTGATGTCAATAAAAGATTAGGGTTTTTCTTAGAGGATAAATGGTCGAATTCACTTCATTTTTTATCACCTTTCATTCAGAGCGATTCAGTTTGATTAAGAGCGGTTTAGAGCGATCAAAGGCTATCAAGTGTGATCAGATTTCTTCTTGAGCGATTTCACTGATGACTGGAAGAGTTTGTTAGGGTTTTGCCAGAAGCGATTAACAGGTATTTATCTTTAATCATGGAAGTTGGATCATCATCTATTCCTATCTTTGTTGCAAATCCGACTATTGTAGAGGTCAAGGACCGTCCCAGGCCAATTTTCAAATGGTATCCGCATGTGGCTACCCTGGAAGATTCGGTTGGAGCATTTTCCCGTGTTCCGGAGGGAATTGTTTATGTCAAAGATGTTAGGGCATACATACATTGTCACATTGAGGATTTGGGGACATCTGATATAAAGAGCATGTACATGAGTGAGCTTATGGGAGATTATGGAAATATCAAACCGGCATACAAGCACATTGAAGACTTAGGATTTACCTGCATTCTGGACATTCTAGATTTCGAAGATGAAATCGTTAGGTATGTTTTGAGCAAAGTACATGGAGAGTTTATTTGGTTAGATAGACCTTACAAGATCACCAAGGAAGCCATCAGGGCAATCACTAATTTACCACTAGTTGGGCAACATCCAGATAAGAAGGTCTCTAATTATTATGTCAACAAAATCACTTGTGCAACATCTGACAGGAGATCTATGAGAATTAGCACTATTACCGACACAGACATCAGATTTGGTAGCATGATCCGTTGGTTATAAGGTAACTCAATCAAACCAACTGAATTTTGTTTCTAGCTCTTGCATTTTCATAGCTTACAAAATGATGAGAGAAAATAAGAAATTGGATCTATGCGGTTGGATGTTAGATGAGTTATTAATAAACCTAGGAAAGATTAAAGGTGAAAAGAAAGGAAATTTCTGGTATGACAACTTAATTGTCTGCTTAATGTTATTTTTCATGAATGACACTCCCGATTTTGGGAAGAGGCAATGGGCATTTGATATCCCTGTAGGGAGACAATTGAAACAACCAATTACTACTTTAGGTAGTCAGAGGGATGACAAAGTATGGGGATATTTTAAGGGATTCTAGAAGTCTATGAAGTCTAGGGAAAAGGTTCCTAAGCCTATTGTTGAGAAATATTTAACTGACATATGTGTCATGGTAAAGAAGGATGAAACACTTATGGAAGCGGTTAAGCCCCATAAGATTTGTATTGAGGAAATGGGCTATGAAGTTGATGCACAGATTTTAGAGGCTTATGCAAAAATGTTGATTGATGCACCTGTTGATGAGGCAGAGAAGCCTTGTGGTACTGCAAAGCAGAAAACACAAGAGGTTGAAATAGAGTTCAACCGGAAGAAGAGAAAGAAGAAGGAAGGAAAGGCAAGCAAGTTTGTAGAGAAGGTTTCACAAGACATCAAAGCATTGATTGATGTTGTCCCGGAGAAAGGCGAGAAGAGGAAAGAACCAGAAGTGTTCATTTAGTCTATCACAGGTGAGTCTAAATCTGAGGATGACACACCCCTGGCATTCAAAAGGGTTATAAGGAAGAAAACAGAGGAAACAAAGGTAGAGGCTAAAAAGCAACCAGTTAGGAAAGTTGCATTCAAGATACTGACACATAAGCAAGCACCAAAAGCAACACCTTCAGCTCCATCCAGTACTACAAAAAGGAAGGAGAAGAATGGCATTGATATGGTTGGTAATGTAACTATCAATCCACCAAAAACTTGTCCAAAGTTAGTAGAATAAATAACTAAGGATGGCATGTTAAAGAATGTATAGTTTTACTATGATCGTTTAGAGAATGATGAACAAAGAGAGGTAGAAGAAGCAATATTATTATATTTGGATATTTATAAGAAAGCCTTGATAGAAATTGAAGATCAAATACCAATATAATTATATGATATGTTAGATGCTAGGAGACTATTAGCAATGCAAGAAGACAAACACATAAAAATTCAAGAGTTGTTATCTATTTGTGTTTCTATTACTCCAGAGGAAATGGATATGACACTTGAGGTGGCAGATAGAAAAGTCTTTAACAACAAACATAGAATAACCAGTTTGATGCTAGGAAGGGTAAATGAGATAATAAAGGAGACCCGCAAAGCATGGGTTAATTTCTTTGGAGAGAACCGAGGTTTCTTTACTTCACAGAAATCAAAGACAGATACTTCAGACACCTCGGTTGAAGGAAAAGGAAAGGGTATTATGGGTACTTCACCCTCAATTTTGAAAAACATTAAGATAGTTGAAATTAAGCCCCCAGTAGATACAAGTATACAAAAAAATATTGAGACACCGACTAATACTGAGAGTGAAAAAGTTGATATTGCACAGGATACTAATGTTGAGGACAACAGTACTCAGGATACAGATGTACAGGTTGAGGTTACAGTTCCTACATGGGAACCAATAGTAGGTCCATCATTGTTGTGAATTGACACCTCACAGGTTGTAAAGAAAAGCATAACCAAGATGAGTCCTACTGAACTCATGATGATGGCTTCACAGAAATTGATGAAGGAGGGATCCACGGATAAAGGGATTACTGACCAATCTATCACTATTTTACACAGACTAGTCCCAGAGTGCAAGATTGATAGGGAAGCGAGCCCATCCAGAAAGATTAAGACAATTACTTAGCACATTTCAAAGGATTTTCAATCCTTGTAGCAGATTTCAAACAGACACGCACTAGAGAGGTTCACACAAGCTAAAAGAGCTGCATTTGATCAGGTGATTGAATCTGAGAAGAAGAAGATTGATGAAAAGTTGAAACTAATAGATAATTCTTTGAAGTAGTGTACAAATATTTATAGGATATGTTGTAACACATATATACTTACAGTTAATATGGATAAGGAGATTAAGGAATTTCAGGAGAAAATTGCAGGTATAGCTAATTCTTTTGATGGATTGTCTTCATTAACTACATCCATTGATGGTCAAATTTTGATTTTGGAAGCCCAAATTTCTGTTCTTGAGAAAGAAAAAGACAAAATCATAAGAAGAGCCAGAAGTTTGAGAGGCTTGGTGAGTCCCTGGTTGGATTCACTCAGTGTATATAAGAAGGAGTGTATGGATATGGTTGGAAAGACCACACCGACATAGATAAGTGAGAAAGAATCATTTTCTCATATACTAAATGGACTTGTATCTATTTCCGACACTTTCAAATCTAGTTGGGATACTTATCTTGAGCTATTGGAGAAGGCATATCCAAAAAAAATTAAATTTGTTATGCTTTGATAAGATATTTTTGGGATATTCATTGTACAGTTTTTTGGATCTTTAACATTCTCTTTTAGAATTTTTGATGGCATTGACGTCAAAGGGGAAATGTTATAGATGTGAAAAAGAGTAGGAGTTGTATACATTAGGGGGAGACATGGAGTATGGGAGTATTTTGCATTGATGAATATTCAGCTCAGCGGGAGCAGGCAGGATGAAACCGACAGATGAAACCATAACCACTTTTCACATGAGTGTTTCCATCAATGCCAAAGGGGGAGATTGTTGGCAATTGACACTCAATTGGCTGGTTTCACTATGTTGTCATTGATGGCAACATGGTATCTTGTTCCAGCTTCATGTTTTGGTTCAATTGTGTACGGGCGGGCACTTCACAGACACTACACCGGCAAATAGAAGGATTTCTTTGGTTACCGGCAATGCAGGCCGACATGGTTTAGAATAAGGTTATCGGTATTGGAGGCTGACATCTCTTGGACCCAACATCGACAATTGTTTTTGATATTCATGTATTCATGTTATCTAGCCGACATGTATATTGATATTGTAATTATCTTTGTAAACTGCCATAAGGTATGATAAGTTGTATAGGGTATATAGGTCATTTGGATTAGATCATTTTGATATCATCGTGGTATTGTAATGGTAATGGAGATGTGGATGTGATATGATGTGAAATATATCAGAGAGATTATGTATGTGAGGATATTTATGTAAGGGTTATTCTGGCAAACGGTTAAGGGTTTCAGACCGGAACAGACAGAGCTTAAACCGAAACTATATTCTGGCATAGAAGATGCTATCTTTTGCAGTTCAACACTTCTTCGGATTGAAGTATGGATTTATATATAGTAAGTGAGGCTCCTTTTGTGATTGAGCAGTGTTCTCTAGGTTGTAAACCTTCTTGCAAGTGCAGACCCCTTATATTTTGTAATATCTCTTCATATGGCTAGTGGATTGATATTGTGGGTCAGAAATCCCACTGTGGTTTTTCCTATTTGAGGTTTTCCACGTATAATTTTGTGTGTTATGGTTCTCATTTATGTTATTGGCTTATTGGTTTCTTTACTTCTTTCAATTCTGTATGTAACGGTATATCGGTTGGTATATGCATGTTTTAATAAGGCTAAAATTGAACTTTCTGGTATAACACTGATTCACCCCCCCTCTCAGTGTTATTGGATTCCAACACCTTCCTTATTGAATAATACTAAGAAAGGTGTGAAAAATCTATTTTTTGGACTCAACAAACAACACCAAGGTGTCATTTATAACCTTTCTCTCATTTTAAAACTTTAAACTCCCTAAAACCTCATGAGAAAACATAGGACACATAAAAGGGCTATTTTTGGTCTTGGTGGAAAAAAATAGGTAACAATTCCTTCAATGAGGGTTATGATTATTTCGTGACTCTATTATATGATTTGTTACCATAGATCTTTGTACATTGAGAACTTGGACACTGTTCTTTGCATCTAGGACTGCATTTTTAATCTTAGAATCCCGAGTTTGCCTTTGATCTCTTAGTGGTGTCTTGCAAGATTGTTGTCTTTGTTTTGTGCTATCTTTTAGGACTATAACTATGAGACTATCATTAATGTTTGTTACCAATACGTTGTTCTTGGTGTTGCTCAGATAAGTTTTGACAAAGTTCTTTATGCTTTTAGCTTGATGCTTGCAATTATGAGGCTCATGATCCTTCCTTACTATGTACATATTTCATTGAGCCCATTCAATGTAAATCTTGTCAGAGTTGTCTATGGGAAGCATCTTTTTATCTAATACATTGTCCTCAATTATCCTTGGGTGGACAGTCAATGATCTTCTTTTGGCTAAGATTGCAATGTCAAGTTCAAGTTGTCTTTTTTTAATGTGAGTGCATTGTGGGGAAACTTGGTGTAATTCTTCAAAATTGGCAAACTTATTGACAATCATTATCAAACTTCAATGGACTATTTATAATCCTTTCTCACTGATATTTTGCATTGTTAACCTCTAATCATAATATGTCTCTCTTTATCAAATTATAATGCCCACTAGGAAGGTCAATTTATAGTTCTCAGTGAGTCATTGAAGGTTGAATGATTTACATTATGATCATCCTGAACATGTCCATTTTTCTCAAGTTCTATCACATGGAAACAAGAAGTCATTTTTTATATTGAAGATTGCCATCCTTCTCTTAACACTGTCAAGGCAGAAAATAATCAACACAAATATGCTAGCTCAATTGCATCAACTATTGTTTTTGTTGAAAATCAGTTGTTGGTAGCTAAAATTAGTGATTCTCGAGTTGCCCTTTGTAGGTCTAGAAAAGGTGAGTTCTATGTCCATAGCTATTTCATTGTGCTACCATCCTTCATAGACAAACTACCTTTCGATTGATCTTCACTATATGATTACAAACTCAAGTTATATCCCTCCTTTGTCATGTGCTCGGTGCCCTTTTAAATTTGTTCTTTCATGTTTGATCAACAAGTGTATTTGGTGTCTTTTCAACCTTGTCTAAGCCCTCGAGATTATTTTTCAAAGAACAAACTGTCTCAACAGATTGGAAAGAAGCACAAAAACCATGAGCCTGTTGTTCATTTTCATACCTTTGTCCTATCTTGGACTATATTTAATGTTTGTATTGCCTTTTGACCCATTAATGCTAATATTTGATTTGTTTCATGAGATTGTGAGGAGTTCTCATATATCTATGACACAAAAAGCTACAACATGATGGTTGCTCTTTATTCTATTTTCTTAGATTGTTTTTGCTCTCAAAATGAGACTAGGTAATTGTATCCTCATTGACTGTGGCTATATCTCTATTTTTTTGATTTTGTGCTTTCTTCTCTATGTTCTACCATATGATCTTATCACCATGACTACAATATATGACCCTTTTGCAATAAATAAAAATATGATTGCATCCTTGCATTTACATGTTGAATGGTAAGAGTACCCATGTTGTCATATCCATTGCTTAATTTTGCAACTCCATAATATAATTGTCAAAGCTACCCTTTTTAAACACTTAGACTAGTTTTCAAAATTTAAAGGAAATCTAAATGCATAAGGGGATTTAGAAGTTTACAACTCTTCACATCAGTTTCCTCACTAGGATACAAAGTCATTATATTCTTTGTCATGAAAACAAACATTCTTCCATCAATTTTCTATGCCTTATGTCTATTTGTAAGGTATGTTCACTCATTTCTCCTGGGTGGTGAATCTTTATAACATCTCTTTGAAGGGCTTGTGATTTCTCTGAAATCTGATTTTTGTGAGTAATGATTGTTCTTTTACTCTCTTATCTTCCATACCCTAGCTTCTAACACTAGATTATTCTTATTCTTCTTGGACTGAATTTACCTTTGGCTTCAACTCGGTATCTTTTGTTTCAAACTGTTACTATGAAGTCTCTTAACTATCATTGCTTCACAATGTAGACAATTCTTCTATGATTTCCTTAGCTTGAATGTTTCTCCTCTTGTAAAGTGCTTATTGTGAAAAGGTACAAAAACCCGTGAATAAACTCTTAACCATGCCTATAGTGACATCTCTCTATTGCTCTTGATCCTCAATATGATGTAAGGACTATCCTTTAAGGCTGCATGTCATGATAACTGATTGTGATGCTCTGCAAAATGGAGGATTGTTAGAAAAACCTGTTTGATTGCTATACACACAAAGAGAAGCACAAGAAACAAATGTTAGTCATTATTGTTAGCAAATCAAACATTAAACACTATCTTAAGCAAGCATATCAAGAAAGACACTACACAACAAATAGAAAGCTTAATGAATCTAAGAAATGCAACTAAACATCTCCAAATGCTCTCTACCATGTTGGTAGCTTCTCCTTCCTTGTTCCTCTCCTCTCCAAGTTCCAAATGAGTGTAGCTCTCAACAACTTTTTGCACTGTGGATGCCTTATGGAGGTTCAAGATTGAAAATGATTAACTATGCAAATGCCAATGTAAAACAAAAGCTAAAATGAGAGATTATCTAATTAGCTAATGTTAATTTTAAGCCCAAAGAGTGAATGTAAATGGTTATACTAAAATGCTCTCTCTAAAATTGACTATAAGTTAAATGCATGCAAGTTTTCAGGATGATAGCTAAAAATGCTAGATGCTTCAGGATTTGAAAATGAGGAATGTGAGCTCTATTTATAGGTAAAATGGAGCAATGGAGGGTTGAGATTGAGTAATAAGGGTCAGAATTGAATGGTTTAAGATCCATGTGAGGGCTTTCAACCCGATCCCAAGATGACAAGTGTCAACATGAGATGGGTTGAGAGGAGAGGGAAGAAGCATTAAATGCTTGACATGACCTAAGGGTTAACTTGGGCGGTAGGGTTAATGTTGAGTTGAGTGAATAAATTTATTATTCAAAGAATAATGCTTTTATCCAATGGATAAACTCTTGTGCAATAATTAGTGAGAATAACCATGGTCAAAGCAATAAATGCTTGAGGAGACACATGGGTTACATGAGGGTTGAGTTAGGGGTCAAACTCCCTAACCATGTGGGTGAGTTGAGTTAACCATTAATGGTCATGTAAGAGCCATAAGTGGTTTGGAAGACTTTAGAGGTTAGCTTGTTGGACACATAAAGCATTGAATGGTTTTCAAAGACTTTTGAGTCTTTGAGAAGTTACTCCAAGTTGATTAGGAACGTGACAATATTTAGGGGATGGTTTAGGCTAATTAGGAATGGTTAGAAGGGTCTAGAAGGGGATTTAGGAGTGCAAGTGGATTTGGTGGGTGAGGGAAAATAAGATTTAAATTAAAATAAAATTAATTTATTTCAACTTGTGGTTGTAACTTGTATTTGTAGGAAAATGCAAGTGGGGGGGGGGGGATTAAATGATTTAAATAAATATTTTAATTATTTATTTAAAAGAGGAAAGGGGATTAAATTAAATAAATAGGATTTATTCATTTAATTGATTGTGAATTTGGTTTAATGAATTAATTAAAATAAATTTAATAATTTATTTATTTAATAGGAGAATGTTTGAAGATGAATGAATTAAATGTTAATTTAATTAACTGTTGGCTAGTAGGTTTTTTTAATCAAATAAATATGAAATATTCATTTAATTAAAATGGGCAGATTTATGTGACTACATTTGCCCCTCTTTGAGACGGTGCGGTTTATCGCATCATTTCAAAGAAAGAAAAATAGGTGTGAAGAAATATGCCCCATAAAATGTTAATTTAATGGGTGGTATGCCCCCTCGAGAGATGAGCCGAAAATTTCAAAAAATCGGGTGATCTCTCGAAAAAGAATGAAAATTGGCAGGGAAGTAGAAGAGAAGAATTTAACAATATTGGTAAAAGAATGGAAGAAATTGGAAATAAAATGGAGAAATGGGAGTTACTGGAAGTTCATGGGGACCACGATGGTGAGTAGGGTAAAATTAGGTTTAGGGCGAAGGGTATATATGGGGTGAAGGGGTAAAAACAAAGTCATTTGCATTCATCTCCGCAATGATTTAGAGCTCTAATAGGGACCTCTTTGAAAGAGCAAGTAGCAGTCAGGATGTCAGTACCGATAGCAGATCATTGATTAGAGCGAGTTCATTGATTCCAGTGGCCAGATGACTATGGACCAGCGATATGTAAATTTGAAATTTTTCTTTTCACGCATTTTTTAATCTTTTTTCACGTGTCCAAGTTGAGTCAAAACAATAGCGCTAAAACTATGTTTTGGCACTAATGTCAATTAAACTAGCATTATCGCATAGTGGTTTCAGTGCTTTTGCAAGTTGTAGCGCAGTTGAGTAGTTGTTTTAGCGCTAATGCAGTTTGAGCGCTAATGAGTCCTTCTTGTAGTGCTATTCTTTTGAAATGGCACTATTGCATAGTTGTTGTAGCACGATTGTTTGTTTAGTGCTAATGTGTAGTGGTTGTAGCACGGTTGTTTGTTTAGGGCTATGTGTGTAGTGGTTGTAGCCCGATTGTTAGCAGAGGAGTGCTATTGTCTGAAAAATAGATGCCCCAGTGTTTTTAGAAAAATAATCTCCCGATGCCAATGAAGGATGGATGGAGAGGTTAGTTGTTTTGAACCATAGCAACCCCGTTGAGACTTAGGTCATTACGATAAATGCCTATTGTAGTCTAGGTGTGCCATGATTGCTTACCTATTGAGACCCAAAGATACTTGATCAAAGCATCTGTTGATAGTCTAGGTTTAAACTTAAGAAAGTTTGAAACAAAACAACTGATGATGATGGTTGATGTGCGTGTGTAGGAGGATCTTCCCGTCTTACAGATGTGGGAGAGGCATCTAACCACACAACAGTTGAGAGATCGGCCGACAGAGGCCGAGATTGATTGAATTGTAGCGACAGGCTTGTACGATGTGATGTATATGCCCGTGATTCAGACGAATCACAGTTTGATGATAGCATTGGCAGAGCGGTGGCACAGTGAGACTTGTACGTTCACCTAGCACAGGGGGAGATGACCGTGACACTGGAGGATGTGTAGCAGATCTTACACATTCCTATCCGAGGGGATCTTGTGACATATGACCGAGCATAGAGGACAGCGGTTGTGCAACAATTTTTTCATGAGGATGTGTTTATTCATGATGGCTCGATAGCATGGGAGGATATAGCTGCATTATATGAGCCACTGCCAGCCGTACTATCAGAGATTATTGGGGGCCTGCTATGCTCGGATCAATGATCTCATGGATTGGCCGTGGGTTGGAGCCAGGTTATAGAGCAGATGATGACTGAGGGGACCCGCTTTGCATGGGGACCGTGCGTTCTATCACACCTATATTGGGGGTTGCATGAGTTGGTGTACCAAGAGACGAGTTCGCTGGGAGTTGGGATCACTCTACTACATATTTGGGACGGGGAGCACCTACTTGTGACTCGACTTGTTAGTCTGAGATTTAGGGCAGTGGATCATCCCTATGTGTATATGTATGGTGGTATGATGAGTCAACCCCACCTAGGGAAGTTAGAGTGGTGGCGGCGGGCGTTAGATGATTTAGATGCAGTGATCTGGAGGCCCTATATTGAGTGCAAGCCCTGGGAGGATGATGCAGAGGCCTTGCCTTGTGTATTTATGACACGGTACTTGATTGGTAGGACAACCTACAATATGGAGAGACAGGTACCGAGTAGAGTGTTGAGATAATTCAGACGGAGGCAGGGATTGCCAAGTGGGTCAAGAGAGTATGAACGGGTGGTACAAGAGAGGTTCTAGTGGGGGCCAGTATTACCATATGATCAGGCTTTAGCAGAGT
Source organism: Cryptomeria japonica (assembly GCF_030272615.1). NCBI lineage: Eukaryota > Viridiplantae > Streptophyta > Pinopsida > Cupressales > Cupressaceae > Cryptomeria > Cryptomeria japonica. Next base: position 398,608,413 of record NC_081409.1, read on the forward strand.
TTCAGACTCTACAAGTGAGACCATGGCAAATGAGACTGAGGATTGTAGATGCAGGGGTGACAGATGAGTACACCAAGTACATTACAACACGTCATATTCCACGCATATCGGATCCAGTAGAGCCGATTTCAGCCTTTGAGGAGGATAGGAGACAAAGACAGAGGAGGAGAGGGGGTCAAGGATTTGGAGCAGGGGGATGAGGGAGAGGTGATGGAGGAGGAGGGGATGGAGGAGGAAGGTGTGGTGGTGATGGAGGAGGTGGTGATGGAGGAGGAGGTGGGGGTGGTGGATTTGGAGGGGGTGGGGGGTTTGGAGGTGGAGGTGGTAGAGGTGGACGGTTATAGTGGAGACGGAGAGGTGGGTAGCCATTGTGACTATTACAGGGGCCGTTGATGCAGGGAGGAGTTAGATTAGGTGGCAGGGATATGGGGGAGGGAGAGGCACCTATGGATACGGGAGAGGGAGCCACTGGAGGAGGAGATGATTCGATAGGGATGGGAGGAGGAGATATTTGGGATTAGATGATATTAGTTTTGTAGAGTCGGCTAGAGGATATGGAGGCAGAGGTTGTAGCTAGAGATGTTCAGTTGTTTGCACGGGAGTTCGAGTTGACTATAGTGTTGCGGGAGAGAGATCAGGCAGTTGATAGGGTGATCCAACTGCAAGAGAGAGTTTGGGCCGTGGAGGGAGTACAGGGACATGGGCCATCAACTGATTCACTGCCGAGAGAGTTACAGAGGACAGGTGGAGAGGTTGATTATTGACGGGGTCTATATGAGCAGGCGGTACCATCTAGTCGACAGACATTGAGCTATTCACAGATGCGTCAAGAGAGATCAGAGCGATCTCAAAGGATGCAGAGCAGTGGTGGTGTGATGGGTCCTCCATGACGAGATAGTGTGGGTGGTGTAGGGGGTAGTGGGAGAGCAGGTGGTGATGGTGGTGCAACATCTAGCCAGAGTGGCATTTGAGAGAGCATTTATGTATTTTATTACATTGTCATTTTGGACTGTGTCTTGGATGTTTCTTGGTAGCCAATATTTTTGACATCATTGGACTTTGATACATGTATGTTTTTGCAAGATGATATATGATGTGATATATGAGGAGATCCTATATTTTGTGATAATATGTATGGATTTATGCAGGATGATGATCTATGATTTATGCTTAGATTGATTTTTTTACTTGCTATATGTATGTTTTTATGAGATGATTCCTATATGCTCATTTTTTATATTGATTTGTATGATGTCTATATGCATGTTTTATGAATGTGATGCTAACATGTGGATGTAGGTTTATATATGCATCATTCGTTGGTGTAATGCTTTATGTATGTTGTGCCATGATGATGATGTATGCATAATGAATGATGCTAACAATGATATAGATAACAATTGTGTGTTATGTTGATGAAATGATGATATGCAGTTGTGTTTGATATGATGAAATGCAATGAATTGAATGAGTTTGTGTAAATGAATATAGATGGTTAAAATGAATGCAATAGGGATAAACAAATTTTAAGTACAAGTATTTATGTGATGATTTCTTAATAAATGCACGTGTAAAATGTATAAACCAATGTTGAGACAAATGGTTTTTTGTTATGATTTTAAATGTTGATAAAATATGATTAAATGAAATGATAATGTGATGATAATGCAACTCATGGGTAATGAATAACTGCATTTTAAGGCAATTAAAATGATAATGAATGCATTGTAATGAATCCTAAATGAAATCTTTGTAAGATGAAATGAATGAGTATAAGAATATACTAGATGGATAGATGAATGCACTTAACTAATGGATAGATAAATAAATGTGTGCAACTAAGGAAATCTAAACAAATGTATGGTAAACAAGCTTAAATGATAGTGAATGATGTTTTTAAATGATACTAAATGAATGCATAGTAATGGCTAATAATGGTAGTAAATGTAAGGACGAGAAATTTATACAAATGAATCTAAATGTCGTGATTTTTGAAATGATGAAATGATGTAATGAGACTAAATGCAATTTAAATGATATTGAACTAGATGTATTGTAAATGCAACTAAATGATATTAAATGTATTTGAATGAAGATCCCAAAAATGAATTTAATAAAACCTATATGTAAGTAAATGATAATGAGCTAGGTGTATTTTAAATGCAACTAAATGTAATGAGATGATGATGTGTTCATGATAGATGAATGCAAGGCTGGTTAGACTTTGCATGATGCATTGATGATGTATCAGAGAACTCTGTCATGATTGTATCCAACACCAATTCATTATTCAAATAACTTCTCATTTTTAAACTTGTTCAAACTTGCATACAAAACCATGAGTATGAATAATGAATGATAAAATGGATGGGTGATATGCAACAGAATGTAATATAATCAGATGAGATGGGATGACGATCCATAGTGCTTTATTTTCATCATTGAGCAATGGTAGTATCAATCTTGGATGAGGCAGTAGGAACCAAGTTTGGAGTATTGTATCGGCAAACAAGAAACATAAATAAAGAATATGGACCCTCCATAATGGTTCATGCTCATATGGTCAAGGTATATGCTATAGCTAGCAAGCCATAATGATCCATGACTGTATTTTGCATATGATCACGTAGCTTAGTAAACTTCCCACGTAGACACCATTAGTACATGCCCCAGAACTTTATTGGAATAATTCACAGACAACAAACAAAATGATACTTAGGAACCATCCTGGCTACTCTAATCACTTGTGGATATCCCAAAGTAGCGTAGGAACTTGATATAAATGAATAAATAACTAACAAACAGACCAAGTACTTGATAGCTTAAACAAAATTTTCTTGTCAAAGAAAATGTTATCATGTGTTTGCTTTGGGTAAGGAAGGATGCATCCATGTTAAAGACAGTTGTGTGTCGATGTTGATTGTTTGGTTGATGTTTGAGTATTTCAAAATGTTTGTTTGGTATCTGCTTGGATGCACATAAACAAAGTGTTGTCATGTTTTTGATTGATTTTTTATGTTTTTTGATGTTTTTTGGATTTTTATGAGTGTTTAGAATGTTTTTGGTATTTTGTGAGACAATTTTGGATGTTTTCGGTATTCAATGAATCACTAGTAATGCAGAATCCACTTCCATCAGTAGGTTAAGAGCATTGCCCCCAGTTTAGACATGACTATGAAAATGCGGGATGCAAGATGCATGAAGTACGATCCTTGATTGCAGATCAATAACAAGCCATGGTGTGACTGATGGATGAGTAGAGGCAATGAATGTGATCGTAGCAAGTCTAAAAGACAATGGAGCCATAGCCTTTACGAGTGGCGCCTGTTTGCCAAGTTTTAACCATCGCACTTACCCAAGGTGCCACCAGAGTGGTTGTTCACCGTTTGGATGCATGATTTTTCTTTACTATTTTGATTTTTTTTGTATTTTCTTCAGGATATTTATCTGAATGTTTTTAGTGTTTTTCTGGTGTGTATTGGAGCCTTATGCTCTGTACAGCTTATGTATAAAACCATTTGAGGTGCATGTTGTTGATTGGATCTACTAGCGGTTCTCCTTCTGAAGTAGCCAACTGATATGCCCCGGAACCAAATACAACAATGATAACATATGGACTCCACCAGTTTGATTCAAACTTTCCTTGATGTTCTTTGTTTGGTTGGTTATGGGGATTCTCTTGAAGAACAAGATCACCTACCTCAAATGCACGAAGTCTGACTCGATGATTATAGCTTCTACTCATGCGTTGTTGATAGGCCTTGAGGTGATTGTATTCAGCTTGTCGCCTTTCATCAAGTAGTTCCAAGTCTTGAAGACGTGATACTTTGTATGCTTCATCATCTATCAGATTATGCAAGGAAACCCGTAGATATGGTATCTCGGCTTCAATAGGTAAGATGGCTTCTGCACCATAGACTAGTGAGTAGGGAGTTGCACCTATAGGGGTTTGAATGCTAGTTTGATATGCCCATAGTGCTGGATTTAATTGAACATGCCAATCACAGCCGACATCATTGACTATTTTCTTGAGGATTCTTAATATGTTCTTGTTTGATGCTTTGGCCTGACCATTTCCTTGTGGGTAATAGGGAGTCGAAAAGCAGTGTTGGATGTGAAACTTCTCACAGAGCTCATGAATATCCTGATTTTTTAAAGGAAGCCCATTATTTGTGATGATGGACATGGGTACACCATATCGACAACTGATGTAATTAAGGATGAATGATGCAATCTTCTTGTCGGTGACTTTGGTAAGTGGAACAACTTCGATCCACTTTGTGAAGTATTCGGTGGTGGTAATAATGAATTTTTGGCCGTTGGATGAAGATGGATGAATTTTACCCACAAGGTCAAGTCCCCATTGACAAAAGGGCCATGGTGTTGTGATTGGTTATAATTCCTGTGTTGGTGCATGTATCAGGTCTCCATGAGCTTGGCATTTCTTGCATTTCTGACAAAATAGTAGGAGTCTTTTTCCATGGACAGTCAATAGTATCCAATGCGCATGATTTTCTTTGCTAAGGAAGGACTGCTTGCGTGAGTCCCATAAATTCCTTCATGTACCTCTTCCAAGGCCTCTATTATCTCATCATGTTCCAAACATCAAAGGAGAGTACCATCAAGACTGCATCGATATAGGGTTTCGACAATGATGGTGTATCGAGCAGTTTGGTGAATGAAGGTTTTGCATTGGTTATTTGATTGGTTAGGAGGAAGTCGGTGATCGCGAAGGTAGGTGTAGAACTCACCGTACCATGGGGATTCAGAACCAACAAGGTGACATATCATCTCAGTTTCAGGGATATCATAAGTGGGAATCCAAAATTGTTCTACTAAGAACTCATAGCGTGTTGAATTCAGTAGAAGTTCTAGGAAAGATGAAATGGTAGCCATGGCATCAGCAGCTTGATTATGATATCTGGGTATCTGCTCAAAGGTGATAGTCATAAAGGATGCCTTTAAACTGTCCACCATTTGCTTATACGACATTAGTTTATCATCCTTGGTTTGGTATTCATCTATGACTTGTCGGATGACCAGTTGGGAGTCACCATATACTTGTAACTCTTTTAACTTCCATTGTATGGCTAGTCTAAGTCCTGTGTTCAAGGCCTCATACTCAGCTATGTTGTTTGTGCATGAAAAAGTTAGCTTGTAAGACTTCGGGATGCTGTCACCTTGAGGTGTGATAAACAGAATGCCTGCCCCCGAGCCATGCCGAGTACATGAACCATCAAAGTATAGTTTCCAAGTTGTGCTGCTGTGATCATGAAGATCTCTTCATCCAGAAAATTGGAAATCAGAGGATGATCGCCTATGAGAGGTGCATCGGCCAAGTGATCTGCAATAACTTGTCCCTTGATAGCCTTATGGTCCACATACTCGATGTCAAATTCACTTAGAATCATCACCCATTTGGCCAAGTGGCCTGTCAATGTTGCTTTGCTAAGTAAGTACTTCAGGGGTATGTACTTTATGCATAAATAGGTAGTGCCTCAGTTTATTGGCTGCCAAGATTACTGCTAGGCAAGATTTCTCAATAGGGGTGTAATTGAGTTTATAGCCGAACAATGTGCGAGAGATGTAGTAAACAACACACTCTTTCCCTTCTGCATTATGTTGTGTCAATAGTATGCCCAATGCTGTATTAGTTGCTGAAATATAGAGCAATAGAGGTCTACCTGGATCTGGTGGGATCAACAATGGTGTATTCATGAGATAGTCTTTAAGAATATAGAATTCTTGCTGACATCGGGTATCCCATTGAAAACAAATATTTTTGTGTAACAGGTGTGTAAAGGGGTGACACGTATCTGCCATTTGTGCAATGAATCTTCGGATGGATTGTGGCCGCCCTTATAATATCCTTAGCTGACTGATGTTCCTTGGAGATGGCATGTCCATGATTGCTTTGATCTTTGCAGGATCGACCTCAATGCCTTTGCTTGAGACAATGTACCCTAGAAGCTTCCCTAAGGTTACTCCAAAGACACATTTCTTTGGGTTGAGTTGAACATGATATTGTTCTAGTCGATCAAATATTTTAACTAAGATTTCTAGATGACCTTCTCGTGTTAAGGATTTTTCCAATAAATCATCGACATAATCCTCCATGATGGTATGCATCATATCATGAAATATGGTGGTCATTGCTCTTTGATAGGTCGCTCCTGCATTTTTTAGGCCAAAAGACATTACATTCCAGTAGTATGTTCCCCATGGACATGTGAAGGTCGTCTTATGTTGATCCTCTGGTGTGATCTTTATCTGGTTGTACCTTGAAAAGCCATCCATGAGAGAAAGCATGGCATGTCCTTCTATTAGGTCTACGATCATGTCAATGTTTGGTAGGGGGGAGTCATCTTTAGGAAATGCCTTGTTTAGATCTCTGAAGTCAATGCAGATACAAATGCCCCCATTTGGTTTGCCGACAAGTAAAATGTTGGAGATCCAATTTGCATAATCAATTGGTCTAATAAAACCAACATCCAGGAGTTTCTTAAGTTCTACTTTGACTAGTACCGCAATCTAGGGGTGCATCTTGTGAAGATTTTGTTTGACAGGCTTAGCTCCTTCTGCTACGGTGAGGTGATGCATGAATAAATCAGGATCAAGACCAGGCATGTCTACATATGACCATGCAAAGTTGATCTGACACTTCTGGAAGAACTCTACAAACTTAGGTTGTTCCTCTGGAGTTAAAAGATATGATAGATGTATGTGGTGAGGATTTTCAGGAGTCCCCACATTGAATTCTTTTGTTTCCTCATTAAGGATCGTTGATCATTAATGTTGTGTACTAGAAGGGAGGATGTCAAACCTTTCATCCTCAGGTGCCTCAGAGAGGTTTTCACCCTTGGATACGCTCTTTCTTTTTACTATTTTGGGATCAAACAGTGCCACAGTGTGGTTTTCACTGGAAGATCCATGTTTTATCGTTATATTTTTGTAGCTAAAAGGTTTGGGATCTGCCCCAAGGTATGTTGTGCTATTAAGTTCAATGGCGAATCCAGCTTTGTGATCCTTGCTTGGTATGTTATCTCATAGTTCCAAAAAGTCAATGATCACCTCATCATTTTGGAAATGGTCAAGACATGGGGGATTAGGTTGCTTCCATTCAATGAGTTCAGGATGGATAATGGGCATTACCTCATCGATCAGGTTAAGTTCATAAGATGTATCAGTGAGGGTTAAGACGTTGTGGTGAAAGTCATTGATGGTACTCTCCCTATCAGAATCAGGTGTAGGATGTGATGTAGGGTCTATGGAAGGTGTTTCCAGTTCAGGAGCCCAAGAGATTTTAATCTGTGCTTCTCCATAAACAGGGATTTATTTGTGAGGTGGAGGGGGTGATGCATCTTCCTCATCTGAAGTATTGAGTTGGACAGAATCAAATTCCCACTCATGTGAGTCAGTCTCTGAGTTTCTTTCCAATATCTAATTACTATACCAAATCAGGATATCCTTTGAGGTAAACACTGTTGGTGTAATCAGCTTATGTACCTTTGGAGATGGAATGGTTGGTGCCGCGGGAAGGATTATGGGAATCAACAAACCTGATACTGGGAGTATCAATATTGTTGGATCTACTACTTCTGATGGAATTGTCAGTGTTGTCGATACTACTGGGGGTTCTGATACTACTAATGGTGTTGTTGATGTGGTTGTTGTTGTTGATGGAGTTGTTGTTGTGATTGGTGGGATGATTGGTGTTGTGGATGATATTGCTGGGATCCTTAGTGGGGCAGTTGGTATGGTGCTTGGTGTTGCTGATATAATCAAAGGCGGCCTCTTTAGAGTTTTAGGCTGATATAGAGGTTTGTTGGGTTTTCCTTTAAATCAGAGCTTAGGAAGAGTCTCCTTTTGAAAGCCTAATCCAGTTTTATCTTTAGGCTTTAATTCCGGTTGCATCGGTTCATGTCGTCCTTGCTTGCAAGGTCATAAAGCACTCTGACCATCATAGCCCATTCTTTGCATAATGAGAAGGTATTTTCCATATTGATCTATGGGAAGCTTAGCTTGTGGGATGTCCGTAGTGATAGGGTCTTTATAAATCCATCCTGCTAAGTCCTCATCTCTGGTCTCTTCTTCTTGATTCTTTCCAAGGATAAAAGGCATCAAAGTGCATGTTGGTTTGACCAGTGGAATTTGAAGTAACCTTTGTGGTTTACCATGAGTTCTAGGGGAGATGGGTAGTTGCCCAACACAAAAGAGTTGGCTTAGATTGTACTCCCCAAGACCTTCCTCTGCCATTTTCATTTTTAGCTTCTCTTTCTTGGGTATAGTGGTGTTTGAACTGGAAAGAGAGTCTGAACTTACATATGATGTGGACGGGATAGCTTCTCTGTTGTTGGGAACGATAATTTATGGCTGATGAGTGATATTATTGCAATATGCAAATGGGTTTGCATCACCCAAGATTATAACTTCTACACCATTATGAGGGAACTTGATACACTGGTGATAGGTAGATGGAATGTCTTGCATGGCATGTATCCAAGGTCTTCCTAACAAAAAATAATATGGTAGAGGAAGGTTCAAAACTTGACATATGATGTGCTTCACCACTGGGCCTACTCGGATTGGTAACACAATTGCTCCTTTTGATGAACGCTCTACATCATCATAAGCTTTTATTGTTATCTTTTTGCGGGGATCCACTGATTCCACTGCATATCCCAATGTTGTGACCAATTGTAGTGTACAGATATTTAGGCCTGCTCCATTATCAATCAATACTCGCTTGATCCTATGTTGGTTGATAATCCTTCAATATGGAGTGAGGCGTTATGAGGTTGCTGGAAGGATGTATTGTCACTTTTCGAGAAAGTGAGACATGGTGATGACATCAGACTACCAACCATAGCTTGAAACTGATCTATGTTTAGATTGGCAGGGACTGACACCTCTTGCAGAGCTTGATCCAAGATTGTTTTATGAGATGGGGATAGGCGCAATAGCTCTAAGATGGATATAAGTGCAGGCGTTTTATCTAATTGTTCCACAAGGTTGTACTACTTTGGTATGGAGGTGGTGCCTTGTGGAGCTGCTTTAATGGTGATCTTGCTATGACGCATAACAACATTGCAAGTAGGGCTTGGATTTTTTATGGTAATGGTTGCAATTTGTTCATCGACATCATATAGGTGATTCACAGTGTAATTATAAGTGGGTCGCGTATAACCATTGCTATCTGTGTTTCATCCTAAAGTGGAGGGACCCCTTTGATCTTATGATGGAAGTGGATTTTTAAACATAAGATGATCATTATTCATGGTTTTTGGGTCATGTCCTTCAATTTCAATCTCTCCTCGATCAATAAGATCCTAAACAAGATCTTTCAATCTATGACAATTACTTGTTTTATGCCCTTTCCCTTGATAAAATTTGCAATGTTCATTATCCCTCCACCATGGAGGTTTGACCTGAGGTTCGTAATTAGATATTTTGGGTAAGGTCACTAGATTTGATGAGACCAATTTATGTAACACTATTTTAATAGGTTCCCCTAAGGGAGTGTATGTACGTTTTGGTTTATAATTCTGCTTTCTTTGCCTTGGTTCTTCTTGCTAGACATTGCGTCCTTGATTTTGTGGGGGAGGAACCGTGTTGGTCTTAGGAGGGGGGTTTTGCCCCACAAATCGGAACACAGGTTGTGCACTCTTGATAGTCCTTGCATCTACAACCCCATCATTGACGATGTTTTTTTTTTATTCCAAAAGTTAGGTTTATCATTGTTAAAGCGCATGCGAGGGACATCTTTTGGTTCATTGTATATTTTGATAAGTCCCTTTTTGATGAGGTCCCTTTCACATTTTAAACCCTATGTGATCATGTCATTAAAAGACTCTGTGCCTTTCATGTCTAAATGAAATTCCATTTCTTCATTCAAGTTGGAAATAAATATTTCCACTAGCTCTCTTTCAGGTAGCTGAAGGGAACGTCTGCTAGACATTTGTCACCATCGTTGTAGGAAAGTTGAAAATAGCTCCCCTAGTTTTTGCTTGGTGTTACACAGGTTTGCCATGGTGACATCGCACTCTATGTTATGGGAATAATGTGCAATGAATTTCTGGACCAGTTCTTCGAACGTCCTAATGCCCCCTATTAGTTGGGAAAACCATTGTGTGGTTGTCCCTGCCAAACTCTGAGGAAAGAGACGCATTAGGTATGTGTCTTCATATGCCACTTCTAGGCAAGCAGAGTGAAATTCCTTGACATGATCGCGAGGGTCTCCTTTTCCCCGATACTTTTCAAACTTAGGTGTTTCAAACCCTCGTGGAAAAGGTGGCATATGTAGATTCCTATCAAAAGGATAGGGACACATATCATTAAGTGAAAACTGGTTTGTTTCCACACCACTATGGAGTTGTTGGGTGAGATTCTCGACTTGTTGCCTCAACGTGTCAATGTCATTTGGAGGAGGAGGAGGAGGTGGGGGATTTCCTTGATGAAGGTTGTATCTGATGTGATCTCGACCTCTTCCATCCTCATTATGACTCTAATGTTCTGATGCTTGCCGTAATTGTGTTGTACCAAAATCAGAGGGTAGTTTGGCTCCCTCTTGGGCAAGTCTTACAAAGTGAGCATCTGCATTGTTTATGAGGATCTCATCAAAAATTCAATTGAAGAGGGGGTTGTGTTGTGCCCTTTTGATTGCTTCAGGAGTGGGAGTATGAGGATTTTCATCATTTGCATTTCCTCCAAGAGTTTCTTGGAATTCATTGAGATTTTCTTCTTCTTCCTCTTCAATTTCTTGTTGTCTAGTCCTTGATCTGGTTTGAGCCATTTTGTTTGAAAGTTTTTTGTTGAATTTTGTTGAAAATGATGATGAGTTGATGATGAAATGAGAGATAAATGTTTGGTGAAGTGTTTAGCATATGGATCTCTAGCACTAAAGATTTAATGTTACCAAAGTCCTTTTATGAATTGCTTGTTGTGTTTGTTGACAACGTTTGATATGAGAAGGTTTAGAGAGGCCTGAGATGCGTTACAGACCCAACTACCTAGTAATGAGAGGATGCACTCATAGACTAGTTTTAACCTGCATAGAAATGCCTCTTAGGATGCGTCTATTCTAGATGTAGAGACACTCTAAAAGTGATGTGTTATTTTTTATTCAAGCAATTACTGAAAAGAACTTAGGACAAGATCTTTTCATGTTTTGAGATTTTTGAAATGGATTGATGATGTATGAATGTGAAAGTGGATGTAATGTTTAAACTTCAATAAATACTCTATGTTACAAATGGGACAAATTCTTCCTCTTCTCTTTCAGGGGTTGGTGGTTCTTCCCGAGTTATGTTATATATGATGCAAAGATCTAGAAAGAAGGCAGGATTGATTTTGCCTCACTTGTTTTTATGATAGCTCAAAGCTCTATATTGAGTAAAATCTCTGCGGTTTAAAGACTCTTGATCAAATTCGTTAGATTTTCCTTGAAGATATAGACGCATGTGACATAAGAAGGTTCTATGTGAGACAAAGATTTGTCTATTGAGATAGAAAAATCTCCTTCTTTTGATGAAAGACTTTGAGCTCAATGGTCTTTTCTTCAAGTTAATGTGTTGATGAAGATTAGATTCTTCCTTCTCAAAATGTGAAGGATGGTCATATAGTTTTGATACCTTTGTTTGTCTCTTTGGTTTTTGGTTTTTTTGCCAAAAGGTTGTTTGTGAAAATTTTGTGTTGGATGAATACTTGTTTTGGAATTGGTTTTTGATTTTTCTTTGACAAGAAAACAAAGCAAGCATACAAACACAAGAATGTTGCCTTAGAAGGCACAAATAAGTGTGGGTCTAAATCAACCCAATCTTTGGAATTTTATGACCCCTTCCCCAAATGTTTTTGAGTATGTTTTTCCAAAAAAAAAAAGAAAGCCTGAAGTTGGCTCCATTTATCACTGGCCTTGACACAAAATGAAGACACTTCAAACACACTTTATCCCTAAGGTCAAATGGCCAGTTGCGATAATTTCAGACCACATCTTGATATTTCTTCAACTTTCATACTACATACCTTATAAATCCCATCGTGGCAGGTAAGGATGTGATATACTAAGTCTTGTGTGGGCATAACAAATAGATGATACCTATGATGGGGGAGTCACCACTTTTATCAAGATACAAGTAGCCTTTCAAAAAGCTATGTTTCTACTCAAGGAAATATGTATGGTGAGTATCTTGGGAGAAAAACCATCTATGCTCTTGCACTAAACTTCTCACAAATATCCTCAATCAATAGAATGGGTGGGCTTCTACATAAAGGTATTTAGTAATTTTTGATGTTTTTGGACATAACTTCATTCTACCATGACTCACTTAAGAGCCTTGTAACTTGTGGTGGGGCCCATTTGTCCTTTCGGCAAGTTACACTGTAGGAACAACTATACCCAAGGCTACAGCTTTAGCTCACACCTGATTTCTATAGTGGCTTGAAGGATTTACCGCGCGAGTTCGTTTCCAAGAGTGATATGTCTCTTGGTAGGCCTCTCTTAAAAAGATAAAATGTGACTGTTACTAACACTTTTCTCTTGCATCTAGGACCACGACAGCCAAGGGAGAGGATAGTGTGTGTTAGAAGTACGACCACTCGACAAACTTTTGCACAAGTGTGCCAATCACAAAAATCACTTGTTCTTTTTAACCATTTTCCATTATAATGTGATCTAACTATTTGCAGATGTTGCTCCAACAATCATGGTGTTTTTTTTTTAACTTCAAAGGCAAAATGTTTGGTAAACTAGGAATTTGACAAACTCAAGTTATATACCTCCTTTGTCATGTGCTCGTTGCCCTTTTAAATTTGTTCTTTCATGTTTGATCAACATGTGTATTTGGTGTCTTTTCAACCTTGTCTAAGCCCTTGAGATTCTTTTTCAAAGCACAAACTGTCTCAACAGATTGGAAAGAAACACAAAAACCATGAGCCTGTTGTTCATTTTCATACCTTTGTCCTATCTTGGATTGTATTTTATGTTTGTATTGTCTTTTGACCCATTAATGCTAATATTTGATTTGTTTCATGAGATTGTGAGGAGTTCTCATATATCTGTGACACAAAAAGCTACAACATGATAGTTTCTCTCTATTCTATTTTCTTAGATTGTTTTTGCTCTCAAAATGAGATTAGGTAACTGTATCCTCATTGACTGTGGCTATATCTCTATTTTTTTTATTTTGTGCTTTCTTCTCTATGTTCTACCATATGATCTTATCACCATGACTACAATATATGACCCTTTTGCAATAAATAAAAATATGATTGCATCCTTGCATTTACATGTTGAATGGTAAGAGTACCCATGTTGTCGTATCCATTGCTTAATTTTGCAACTCCATAATATCATTGTCAAAGCTACCCTTTTTTAACACTTAGACTAGTTTTCAAAATTTAAAGGAAATCTAAATGCATAAGGGGATTTAGACGTTTACAACTCTTCACATCAGTTTCCTCACTAGGATACACAGTCATTATATTCTTTGTCATGAAAACAAACATTCTTCCATCAATTTTCTATGCCTTATGTCTATTTGTAAGGTATGTTCACTCATTTCTCCTCGGTGATGAATCTTTATAACATCTCTTTGAAGGTCTTGTGATTTCTTTGAAATCTAATTTTTGTGAGTAATGACTATTCTTTTACTCTCTTATCTTCCATACCCTAGGTTCTAACATGAGATTATTCTTATTCTTCTTGGACTAAATTTACCTTTGGCTGCAACTCATTATCTTTTGTTTCAAACTGTTGCTATGAAGTCTCTTAACTATCATTGCTTCACAATGTAGACAATCCTTCTATGATTTCCTTAGCTTGTGTTTCTCCTCTTGTAAAGTGCTTCTTGTGAAAAGGTACAAAAACCCGTGAATAAAACTCTTAACCATGCCTATAGTGAAATCTCTCTGTTTCTCGTGATCCTCAATTTGATGTAAGGACTATCCTTTAAGGCTGCATGTCATGATAACTGATTGTGATTCTCTACAAAATGGAGGATTGTTAGAAAAACCTGTTTGATTGCTATACACACAAAGAGAAGCACAAGAAACAAATGTTAGTCATTAGTGTTAACAAATCAAAGATTAAACACTATCCTAAGCAAGCATATCAAGAAAGACACTACACAACAAATAGAAAGCTTAATGAATCTAAGAAATGCATCTAAACATCTCCAAATGCTCTCTACCATGTTGGTAGCTTCTCCTTCCTTGTTCCTCTCCTCTCCAAGTTCCAAATGAGTGTAGCTCTCAATAGCTTTTTGCACTATGGATGCCTTATGGAGGTTCAAGATTGAAAATGATTAACTATGCAAATGCCAATGTAAAACAAAAGCTAAAATGAGAGATTATCTAATTAGCTAATGTTAATTTTAAGCCAAAAGAGTGAATGTAAATGGTTATACTAAAATGATCTCTCTAAAATTAACTATAAGTTAAATGCATGCAACTTTTCAGGATGATAGCTAAAAATGCTAGATGCTTCAGGATTTGAAAATGAGGAATGTGAGCTATATTTATAGGTAAAATGGAGCAATGGAGGGTTGAGATTGAGTAATCTCAACAAGGGTCAGGATTGAATGGTTTAAGATGCATGTGAGGGCTTTCAACCCAATCCCAGGATGACAAGTGTCAACATGAGATGGGTTGAGAGGAGAGGGAAGAAGCATTAAATGCTTGACATGACCTAAGGGTTAACTTGGGAGGTAGGGTTAATGTTGAGTTGAGTGAATAAATTTATTATTCAAAGAATAATGCTTTTATCCAATGGATAAACTCTTGTGCAAGAGTTAGTGAGAATAACCATGGTCAAAGCAATAAATGCTTGAGAAGACACATGGGTTACATGAGGGTTGAGTTAGGGGTCAAACTCCCTAACCATGTGGGTGAGTTGAGTTAACCATTAATGGTCATGTAAGAGCCATAAGTGGTTTGGAAGACTTTAGATGTTAGCTTGTTGGACACATAAATCATTAAATGTTTTTTAATGACTTTGGAGTCTTTGAGAAGTGACTCCAAGTTGTTTAGGAATGTGACAATATTTAGGGGATGATTTAGGCTAATTAGGAATGGTTAGAAGGATCTAGAAGGGGATTTAGGAGTGCAAGTGGATTTGGTGGGTGAGGGAAAATATGATTTAAATTAAAATAAAATAAATTTATTTCAACTTGTGGTTGCAACTTGTATTTGTAAGAAAATGCAAGGGGGGGGATTAAATGATTTAAATAAATGTTTTAGTTATTTATTTAAAAGAGGAAAGGGGATTAAATAAAATAAATAAGATTTATTCATTTAATTGATTGTGAATTTGGTTTAATGAATTAATTAAAAAAAAATCAATAAATTATTTAATTAATAGGAGAATGTTTGAAGATGAATTAATTAAATGTTAATTTAATTAGTTGTTGGCTAGTGGGTTTTTTAATCAAATAAATATAAAATATTCATTTAATTAAAATTAACAGATTTATGTGACTACAGATTGCTTGATCTAATAATAGAGTTATAAAGGTGTATAAATCCTGAAAAGCTTTTGATTGTTCCATACTAGTAACTTCTCTTGTCATGGCTTCCTGACTATACTATACATCTTTGAATCTACCTTAACAATCATAGTCCTATCTATTATCTTTAAATTTGGAATGCAAAAGAAGAATTGCATAATACAGGTCTACCAACACCATTCAAAATCTCTAACAGTTAGACACTTTCATTGGAAATATGTAAAAGACAAAATGCACCTTTACATTCGATGACAGTATCATATTTGTTCTTTGTCCTTACATGTTCTCTCTGTCACTTACCCATCTAATTGATAGAAAGGTTCCAGCCATTACCACAAGATCACTGTCTATCTTCTTCACTGTAGGTAGCCACTGTGACAACCACTAACTTCTTTCCTTGAATGTTGGAATCATAGGTTTCTTTGCTACAAAATTTCATTTCTATCATCCACATGATTTTCTTTTAGACTCTATGGACTAAGAACTAAGGCTACAAGGACTGTACTTATCACTATCTCAAACTTTTTCCTTGTCTCTCCTTGATGGTTGAATCTTTCTCATTACCTCATGATTACAACTACATTGTAACCACTATCTTGCTTGAGATATGCCCTTGTTGATTATATCTAGCCATGATTGTGTGTCTCTTTCTGAAGGTTACTGTCCTGCTGCTCTATTAACAGTTTGTGACTGCACTGATTTACTCCTTACATAGAATACTATCACTGTTTGTTCTTGAAGATATCAACCATGTAAATGTTGTTTTGACTACAAATTGTGTCAATGAATATCCTCATTTGGCTTGATCTTTGTCTTGTTATGAATTTACCTGTGAAGATAAAAGAATACCATCATACCTCCCTTTAAAAGTCTAAGACCATCCTATTATTTCTATCACTATCATGAATATTTTATTTACTACTTTTTTAACTCATCTTTTGTGACACAAGTGGCAACCTTTGTGCTTTTGATTGCTTTGACTCTTTGGTTACTGCTTCCTTCAAACCGTGTTAACCACATTGATGCCTTGGTCTCCATGATTGGACTAAAAAACTCAGTGGATTAGCTTGCAAGAGGCTGCTCTGAGGTTTTTTTGAAGCCTTTCCTTTAAGTCTGAGATGTGCTTTATATATCATTGGTATTTGAGCTCATGTCTCTTAGAACTCATACACAATGACTTTTAGTGACTGAACTCTTGGCATACATTTGGTTGCCATAACTAATACATTACAAACCTTTTCTTTGTGAAGTCATCACGAGAAGTTCTTTGACTTTTTTGAAGTTACTTGTGCAAACTGCATGGTCACTTCCCCTTGTTGGTGATGACATTCATTGGTTCTTAGTAAATCGTATTCTTCTTTGACAATAATCTCATAATATCTTCACTTTATATAAGTTGCAGGGTTGTATTGATGGTCTTCTCACTTTTCTATGAGCGATCTTGACTGCTATACTTTACCATCTGAATACTCCATGCCTAGATGACTGTATTTGGTCCACTTTTCAAAGGAATGAAGCTTTAAAGCTTTGTCGTTACACACCTATTACTATCTTTTGAGGACTATAGCATGCTATGATTTGTCTTCACTCTTCATTCTTTATTAACATTGCTACTCTGAGTGTAAAAAAGATACATCTACACTTTGATGCTTTTTAGATGAATCTGACATACTCCTTTGGCTGCTAAGACCTTGTCATGGTCTGATAAAGAGGTTATTTACTACTACATTGTTATCATGTCTTCGAGGTTAACTGTGAGTGCATTAAAAAACCTTTTTATCTTTAATCACAATTCAATGAACTCCTTCATGGTTGCCTTCTTAGATCATTGTCTTAGCAATGATGTCTCCTATAATCTCAAATTGTTTCTCACTACTCCAAACTGTCATAAATTGTAGATCTCCATTATTGGTGCTCAGTTTGCAACTTTTTGACTGTCATCTATAACTTTGAGAATGTAGCACAATCCAAACCCTTTTAAGAATGATTGTCTAAAAGCCACTATAATGTAATCTCTCAATCCTCAGTATGATCTATGGTCTGCGCCATTGATTTCTCTTATCTAGGTTATTTGACAGTGACCATGATTTCATTATTTTCAGGCTTGCTCTTACTGAATCTTTCTTAACTATGACCATAAGTTTCCAAGCCAACAATATTCACATATTTGGCTATGATCTATGGTCTGCACCATTGACTGCTCTATCTTCTGGCTCGTATTCATAATCTGAATTATTTTATTGCTCATGGCAATGTGATGCACTCTTGGATTTCATGGTAGATAGTGCACTTCCCTGATATGAGGCATTTATGGTATACATCCCATGTGTTAAGCTTTCACCATGAGGTGTGTATCATGTATGTCTTATGTGTAGGGGTGTCGATTGTCTCTTATCTATGTTGACTTGGCACTTCTTGTTGCTTACATGGTTGTATGGTGATTTAGACATGTTTCACCACTGCTGGTTGTACTTACACATGCAAGGAGATTGGTGGGGTACGACAGATTTCTTTGCTCGGCCCTTCAATTTATTACACTATTTTTGTTTTGATGTGACAAGACGGTCCTTTATGATTTCTATCATCATCAAGTATTATGTTTTATTACTTGTAGTTCGTAGCTCTTCTTTGGCACATATTTGGCTCTTCGTATGTGCGAAACATTTATTGCCAGTAATCTTAGCGAATGGGTAGTACGTTTATGGTATCATGACATTTCGATATTATTTCCTTTTATAGGTGATTTTTTTTTTGCATGATTGTTTTGCAAATTCTTCTCGACTTTGGGTGATAGAGTAATTATGGCATCTTTGTATTATTTATATGATGTTTCTTGGCCTCATATTATTCATTGGTTTGTGTTTAAGCTATTGTTTATGTTGTTATTTGCATCTATGTCTCATTCTGTTATCTCTATGCACTACAAAATTTTGGTTCCGACGAGATTTGGTGACTTCCAGGATGGCCATTCTTTTAATGATGAAAAGCTTGGTAAAATTTTTAATCTCTACTCTTCTGAGGTTTCTCATTCGATCAGGAAGGTGGTTGGTATTAATTGGTTGGTGGCAAATCTGAATTGTTCTATTCGTGAGATGGTGTCTCGCCTCCTTACTATTTGTATGCATTTTCTTCTGGATTCTCCTCTGGTGCGGGCCTTGGCTGATAAGGTTTTGGTGCCCTCCCTCTATAATTTTCTTGCTTTGGACATTTCTTTGTCTAATTACTCTTTTGGTTTTGGTGATTTTCCTTATGGTGGCTTTATGTCTCTTGTTGAGTTATTGGCTAATGCTTGGTGTGGAGAGCTTCTTTTTGTGATCAGGTGTGGCCTTATTTGTTGCGATTTGAGAGGCTCATTGATTTAGTTCCACAGTCTCTCTTGAACCCTACTCTGGATGCTTTCGTGGGAATTCATTCTCTTATGGTTCTGTGGGTTTCTCAATTGGATGCTCCTCAATTTTCTATCCCGTTGCAAATTATCTCCCCCTATGTGGATGTTGGGGATCCTCCTCTTGTGAGCTCAAGCTCCTAGTTTTTGGCTTCTTGACTATTGGGTTGATTGGGTCTCTGTTTTGGGTTGCATCTACATGGTTGATGCTTTTTGTTCTCAATTGTTACTTGTATCGGGGTTGGTAATGATCTTCATGTATTCATCTTCTATATGTATTGGGAGACTTTTTGTATCTTGACTTGTGGGGCCTCTCATATGTAATGGGTTTTTTGGCATTTTGGGTTGTGTTAGGCTTTTCTTTTTATGGGCTACAACTAGAGGTTTTCTTCCAGATTCTTTCCTGCCAGTATGCCCTTTTGAGTCCAGTTGTAAATAACTTAAGTTTAATAAAAGTTTAATGGCTTTGTCATTTTTATCGATTTTTTTTATGACTCAATTAATGACTAAATATATGACTAAATAAATCACTAATATGACTAAACAAATGACTAGATAACAACAATCAATGACTAAATTAATGATTAAATCTATGACTCAATTAGTGACTAAATATGACTAAATTAGTGACTATCATGACTAAATTAATGATTAAATATGACTAAATTAGTGACTATATATGACTAAATTAGTGAGTATCATGACTAAATAAATGACCATATAACAACAATCAATGACTAAATTAATGATTAAATATATGACTAAATTAGTGACTATCATGACTAAATAAATGACTAGATAACAAAAATCATTGACTGAATTAGTAACTAAATTAGTGACTAAATTAGTGACTAAATCAATGACTAAATCAATGACCAAATCCATGACCAAATTGATCGATCAATCAAAACAACCAATAAATGACTAAAATAGTTTAGTCATAAATTTGGTCGCGTGATTAATGACTGGCAATAAACTACCAATGGTCACGTGATCAAATTTAGTCATTTATATGCAATTTTTTCGTAGTTTTTTTAGTCTTATATTGTTGCTTTTGTATTGGTGGTCATCACCCCTTAATAAAAGTAAAAAATATTTTGTAATTATTGTGTGCGGGAAAAGTGGTGCGAAGAAACAAAAGTTTCGGTCTCAAAAAGGTCCACACACCAATGGGATTCTTGGTGCAAGTTATGGAGCTATATTGAATAGCTCAACTCCCCAAGGGACGTTCCATTGTTCTCTATCTCACAGGATCCCTCAAGTCAATGCCTTTTCTCTCAGATCACTGAGCAAAGTGATTTCAGGGATGACAACTCCAAGAATGAGGGATGTTTGATCAACTTAATATGAATGCATTCCTAGTTATGCATGATATTAAATCTAATATGATTTAAACTAGCATGGATATGATGATAAGATAAAAGATTAGTAAAAGTCTATCCTAACATGATATACTAGTCTAATATGAGAGTGATATGATAATGGAATTGCTTCTTAAAATGCTTATTAAGATGATTTCTATTTAAAGAGAGGCTAAATGCTTGATTTAAAAATGATTATGGATTAGCCGCATGAAACTTGGATACTTAGTAAAATGTCTATAAGTTTGATACTAAAGACTTGGATATGAAAATGAGAGAATGAGAGCTCTATTTATAATAAAAATAGGGCAATGGATGGTCAAGATTGGAGAATCTTAACAAGGGCCAGGATTGAAAGTTATATATCCATGTTTACAATTCTCACCAATGAAATGATGACAATTGTCAACAAAAGATTGTTTGAGAGGAGATGTAAGAAGCATTAAATGTTTAAGAAGACATGATGGTTACCTAAGGAGGTAAGGGTTAAGGTTATTCATTGGATAAAGCTTTTACCCAAAGGATAAACTCTTGTGCAAGGGTTAAAGGGATAACCAAGGTTAAAGCCATGAATGCTTGATGAGACCCTTGGGTTAGATGAAAGTTGAGCTAGAGAGAAAGTCTCTAATCATGCAAGAAGGTTGAGTTAACCGTTAATGGTTATGAAGACTTTAAAGGTTAACTTGTTGAAGACATAAAGCCTTTAATGGTTTTCAAAGACTTTGAGGGTTTGAGAAGTGACTTCCCTTTGCTTAGGGATGTGATAGTATTTAGGAGATGGATTAGGCTAATTTAGAAGTGATTAGAAGAATCTAGAAGGGGGTTGAGAGAGGCAAGTGGGAGATGTAGGATTTTGCAAGTGGATGGAGGGGAATTTTAATTAAAATAAATTACTTTATTTCAACAAAAATAGATGCAACTTGCATAAATACAAGTGGGGGATTTAAATAAATAAATTAGATTTATTTACTTGCAAGGGTCAATTTAATTAAAAGGGGAGAAAGGGGAATTAATTACATAAAGTGATTTATTTAATTAAAGGTTATGAAAGGCTTATGTGAACTCAATTAAATAAATTAAGTAATTCATTTAATTAAATAGATGAATGTGAATAATTTAATTAAATAGAGGAATGAGGTTAAAATGAATATTAAATATTCACTTAGGAAAGTGGTCATTTTTATACATCTACATTTTGCCCCTCTTTGAAGTGACGTGTGTGCACATGTTGATTCAAAGAAAATTTTGCCAGATATGATGTTTGTGTTGAAATGTCAATATGATGCCCTAGATTTGATGAATGATATTGATGCTGCCCCCTCGGGAGATAAATCAAAGATTTTGAAAATTTTGTTGAGTTGATGAACATTTTTTAATTAATTGCATTTTGAAATTTTGACTGTATTGAATGCATTGTAATTGATTCATCTCCTGAAAATGATGTTTGATAAGGTTAAAAGTGAGAAAATAAGCAAAATGCATGCCCCACCTACTAACCCTTTTTTACTTTTACCCTATAAAAAGGTAAAAAGAGATTTTATTCTTGTCATTTGCACATTTGTCTCCTTGTGATTGTGACACCTTAGCTCTGATGAAATATCGGTTCCTTATGCTTCTCACCGATTTGAGCGTGTTCGTCGATACCAAAGGCCTGCCGCGTATGGTCCACCTATAAGTCACCTAAATTTTGCCACATTTTTTATTTATTTTGTCGATTTTGGTCACGTTTTTCATTTTTTGCTTTTAATTTCATCGTTTTAGTGCGTAGGAGGTCTAGGGTAGCACATACGATAAGCATCATAGCACGTAGGGTAACCTAGTTAGGTCATCATCTTAGGTATATTTTGCAGCGTGTAGGTGTAAGATAGCGTGTTTAGTATTTTAGCGCATTGGGTTAATAGGTAAGCACGTAGGGGGTGTAGGATAGCGCGTAGGGTGAACTAGCACATAGTGTAAGCAGGTTAGTCCCATGGAAACTCCAGTTAGCGCATAGGTTAGTTTAGTGCGTGGGTAAGAAAAATGAGTAGAAAAGACTTGGAAGAATGCGTCACAGGGGGAATAGATAAGGTAGATGGCTTAGGAGTGGGTAGGTGCCTGGTGAGTGTTTTGGGATGGGTTTTGAGTCAATGTTTTGCCTGTTGTGATGATGTCCGAGTCTTGATATGATGATTGAGAGTTTGCTGAAATTGCTTTTGTTTATGAATTGTCAAGTTGATTGTTTATTTGAATGAGGATCCTAATATTCTGTTGATGTGGATCTTTGATTTTTTCCTTGCAATTGAATTTGATGTCCGATATGAGTTCCGATTCTTGATTTTCGATATGATTCCTGATATGATGCTTGCGATATGGATTTTTTATTTTCGATATGGTGATTGCGTTATGGGTCTTTGATTTTTGATATGGGTCTTTGATTTGATTTCTCAATATGGTGCTTGTGTTATGGGTCTTTGATTTTCGATATGGATCTTTGATTTGATTTCTTGATATGAGTCTTGGATTTTCGATATGGGTTTTGATTTGATTTCGATATGGATTTTGATTTGATTTCGATATGGTGCTTGATTTGATGCTTCGTTGTTTCAAGATGATTTTTTTTTATTGGATATATCGGATAGATATGGGAACTGATGATGGACATTTATTGTTTTGCAGGTACAGCTTGGTGTACTTCAATCATGAGAGTGGTTTCCGTGACCATGGTCATTGATTCCGCAATTGTCACAGGCTGATAGAGATGTGATTGAGAGATGTGGTTTCAGTTTATTATTAGACATGCCTCAGTATATCATAAACTGGGGTTTGTTGACAGCTTTGGCGGATAGGTGGCACAATGATACGAACACCTTCCATTTGGCTACTAGCGAGATAACAGTCACACCCGAAGACTATTATTGCATTCTACAGATTCTGATTATGGGGGCCTTTTTGTCGTATGAGCAGACTAAGGAGGGTGGGACAGAGGATATCCATCACATTTTCTAGGATGATTAGATTTTTGGGTATGAGATCCCATGGCAAGAGTTTATAGATCTTGATTATTCTCCTCTACCCATTATTTTAGCAGGCTTCATTGGTGGATTCTTATATCCTGACCACAGGTCAAAGGGACTAGTTGTGGGATGGGGATTGGTGTTGGAGGACATGGTTACACAGGGACACAGGTTTTCATGGGGGTCCTGCATGTTAGCCCACCTTTACAAACATCTTCACTAGGTGGTATATCTAGGATACAACAGTTTGTCAGCGAGGGTGACATTAATACAGGTGTGAGCTTGGGAGCACATTCTTGTGGCGAGAACACTTTTAGATAGGGATAGGCCAGTTGGGTGAGCATATGCATATTGGTATATAGGTATAGTTGTCCAGCACAAGCTGGGCAAACTAGAGCACTAGCGGAGAGCATTGGATGATATTGATACGGTCATCTGGAGATCGTATATGGATTGCGAGGTATGGGTTGAGGATGGGCTAGAGATGCACTATGTTTATATGTCTAGATATTTTATAAGGCGGATGCCCTTTATTATCAAGCGCTTTTTGCATAGTCGTGTGTAGCAATAGTATGGGAGACATCAGGGGATGCCACAGGGAGCTTGCTTATATGCTTGCCGGAGACATGATGTGGCCGAGTGGGGGCCATAGTGGATAGTGTAGCAGCAGTAGAGGAGTCAAATCTGGGATTACGGAGCTGGGATTGTGGATGCGGGGATTACAGAGGAGTTCTTGACCTACTTCGTGGCACATGCAGTGGCATGGATATTGGATCCAACAAAGATGTTACTTTCTTTTGATGATGAGGAGGATGAGTAGCTAGAGAGGTGAGGTGGAGTTAGATAGAGAGATGAAGAGGGAGAGGAGGTCAAAGAGGGAGGTGGGGATGATGGAGGAGGTGATGGAGGAGGAGGAGGAGGAGGATATGGAGGTGATAGAGGAGATTTGGGGAGAGATAGAGGATGAGATAAAGGATGAGGAGGGGATGGAGGGAGAGGAGGAGGACTTCTCCTTGGTGTTGGTGGTGCTGGTAGGGTAGGTGTAGTGTTAGCGATGGTGGGGGGTATAGAGGATGATAGGCGACCCGCCCAGAGGAGATCAGATGTTCTTCCTCCACCAGCGCGTCGAACAGGGACAGGTATGGGCGGGACCACGATACAAGTATTCGTTCAGATTAGGGTACCTACCCATCGACATGACTCATAGATTAGATCCCTACAGGTCACAGTGCAGTAGCTACAAGTACAAGTGCTAGCACATCAGCACCAGATTACACAAATTATGATAGAGTGAGATACAAAGAGAGAGCATTGGGGTCGGGCAGAGGAGCTTGCAAAGAGATGTTAGAGAGTGACAGGTGGTTTCACGGTGCGGGACACACTAAGAGAGATATGGTACACGGCCATGGAAGTGGATTACTATAGGTTGTTATATGAGGATCTAGTCCCTTAAGAGTAGAGAGCTCCTAGTTTTGCAACTAGTCGATCTTCTCGAAGTCAGACGGGGATAGAGAGCAAGGGTGTTACGGGGCCTTCTCGACATGATCCACCTAGGGGAGATCTAGGAGTTGGGACATCTGTTGCGAGACCGTCAACATCAAGAGATAGTCATACCTGAGAGAATTATCTTTTTTGTATTTTGATGATTTTTTTATATTTTGACGGACACGATACCTCTTGTACATTTCGACCATTGTGAGATATATATATATATATATATATATATATATATGATATTGATTTCTTTGATTCTCATGCCATGTGTTATGGATGATTATTTATGATATGCATTGATATGATACTACTATGATGATGATGTAATGCTTAGATAGTAATGCTTTTGATTTTGATTATGATGTATGAGCTATAATGATGAAAATATGATGATGCTTTTTTTATCTTGATTTTGTTGATGTATGATGTGAGATGTATCTTGGAAATGAGATGCATGATAATGATGTGCTGTGAGATGTATGCAAGATGAAAATGTGATATGCAGCTAAATGCAAGTATAAAATGATATGCAACTAAATGCAAGTGTTAAAATGATATGCAACTAATTGATCACCGTCATTTTTTCGTTCATCATTCCTGTGTAGTCACATGTTTTTTCTCTCATTTTGTTTTGTCATCATTGAGATTTTGATATGTTGGAAGTTTATACAAGCATAATGGTATAATTGAACCATAATGACTTGAGTAAAATGTACATGGATATTGATATTGCAAGATGGCACAAGCGTTGAGGTCTAATTAAACCAAGACGACCTGAGTGTTCCTTGTGTAAAACAGACAAGAATTAAACATTTGTATGCACAAAGTGGAACAATGTACTCAATGATATGTTTCCAATCATGTCTCAAGACAAAATTTGAACCGCACAAGTGATCGCCTCACAGACAAAACCAAAAAAATATCAAACTCCCTCACTACTTTCTCTAGCTCGATGCATCATTGAGAAATTTAGGAGATCCAATGATTCAAAAATTTGAAGTGTAAAATAGTCAAAAATTCATGTGATATGTAAACAAATTATAATTCAGAAAATCATCCATCATGTGTGTGTTGAAGTTGTTAATTGGATCAGTGTTTTGTTTTCTCAGTTGATGAGTTGTTGTTGACAGGGTTTCCTTAGCGTGTTGTGATTCTTGTTTGCTTGTTGTTGGAATGCTTTAAGTTAGAGGAACACTACCCCTAGTTATAGATACTGATCAATGTGGATATTCACAGTGATTACCAAGCCATGGTGGGATATGATGAACTAATCTTTAGATAAGCAAGGACAATGACTACACTATGTATGTCCGAGATAATGTTGTGTAAAAAGTGTTGGACGATGGCCATTAGCTTTGGCTTTGGATGCAAAAGATATGAGTAATGATAGATAGAGGAGTTGTTCCCTCATAAATAGCGTATGTTGCCAAGTTTTCACCATTTGTTTTTATTGCACCTTTTTGTTGTTTTTCTGATTTTTTTTATTTTTTTTTGTATTTTTCACTTTTTCCATGCATTAGACCACTCAAGTGTAGAATTTCTTTAGATAGATGTTGTTGGTTGGTTCATTGAGTACATCTCCCTTTGAAGTTGTTATTTGATAGGCACTTGATCCATAGGATGATATGATAACATAGGGACCTAACCAGTTAGGTTCAAACTTCCCCTTCTTTTCTCAATCCTGTTGATTTCTAGGATTTTCTTTGAGTACAAGATCATCGACTTTAAAAATCCTAGGGATGAATTTGTGGTTGTAGCTTCTGCACATGCATTGCTAATATGCTTTGAGGTGATCATAGGCATGTTGTCGTCTTTCATCCAGAAGCTCTAGTTCTTGCAATCTGTTTACCCAATACTCCTCATCTAGTATGAGGCCTTTTAAAGATACTCTGAGTGATGGAATTTCTACCTCGAGAGGTAAAATTGCTTCTAATTCGTACACCAATGAATATGGTGTAGCTCCTATAGGTGTCCTGATGCTAGTTCTATATGCCCAGAGTGCCAAATTGAGTTGTACATGCCAATCCTTACTTGCATCATTTACTATTTTCTTTAGGATTTTCAAGATTATTTTATTTGATACATCTTCTTGACCATTCCCCTGTGGGTAGTAAGGTGTAGAGAAATGATGTTGGATTTTGAACCACTCACATAGGTCTTACACATCCTAATTTTTAAAGGGACGCCTGTTGTCGGTGATGATGGAACTAGGAATGTCATATCTGCAAATTAGATAATTGAGAATAAAGGAGGCAACCTGCTTTCTAGTTACTGTGGTCATTGGGACTGCTTCAATCCATTTTGTGAAATACTCTGTTGCAGTGATAATGAACTTGTGTCCATTTGAAGAAGAAGGATGGATTTTCCCTACTAAATCAAGTCCCCACTGACAGAAAGGCCATGATGTAGTAAATGGCTGCAACTCCTGTGTTGGTGCATGGATAAGATTGCCGTTAATTTGGCACTTAGGACATTTCTTTGCAAATTGATAAGACTTTTTCCATTGTTGGCAAGTAATATCCCATTCTCAAAAGATTTTTAGTGAGAGTAGGACCACTTGAATGTGTGCCACAGATATCCTCGTGAAGCTCATGTAAAGAAGAGTCAGATTCATTACAATCAAGGCAACGAAGAAGAGTACCATCTAGACCTCGATGGTAAAGTGTGTCAGCGGTTAAAGTATAACGGGCGTCTTGTCGAATAAAGTTGCATTTTTTAATTTCTAGATAGGTCATTGGGTAGGGTATTGGTTATAAGATATTCATAAATTGTCCCGTATAGAGGAGATGCTGAACCAATTAAGGCATAGATGACGTGGGAAGCATAATTGTCATAGGCTGGGGAAAATAGTTGCTCTACCAGGAACTCATAATGACTCTGTTTCTATGGAATTTGTAGCAGTGAAGCGATAGTGGTCATTGCATCGACCGCTCTGTTGTCCAACCTTGGTATTTGCTCGAAGGTGATGTGTTCAAAGTACTGTTTGAAGTCATCCACCATTCTTATGTATGGAAGTAGCTTGTCATCCTTTGTCTGATATTCATTGTTGATCTGATTTATAACCAGTTGGGAATCTCCATAGATTTTCAATTCCGTGATTCTCCATTCCACAACCATTTTGATTCTTGTGACTAGTGCTTCATACTCAGCAATGTTATTGGTGCATGGAAACATGAGTTTATATGATCTTGGAATGGTGTGTCCTTTAGGGGTGACGAACAAGATGTCAGCACCTGAGCCATGTTAAGTATAGCAACCATCAAATTATAGGGTCTATTGCTTGAGTATAATAGTAAGGACATCCATGTCTAGAAATTCCACCTTCAGTGGTTTCTTATCTGATAGTGGTGCTTCAGCTAATTGATCTACAATTACTTGTCCCTTGATCTAGCCCGATGCTCTGTGTAGTGGATATCAAACTCACTAAGAATCATGACTGATTTAGCCAGTCGGCCTATAAGATCTACTTTGCTGAGTAAATACTTGAGAGGATCAATTTTTGCTACTAGCTTGATAGTGTGAACTAGCATGTAATGTCGGAACTTTTGAGAAGCGAATACCACAACTAAACAAGCCTTGTCAATGAATGTGTAATTTAGCTCACATCTGTTTAATGTTTGGCTAATGTAATATATAGCTCATTCCTTGCCTTCTTGATCTTCTTGTGCTAACAGTGCCCCCAATGATACTTCCATTGTTGATATGTAGAGAATGAGCGGCTTTTCTGCTATTGGTGGTACCAGAACTGGTGGATTCATTTAGATATTGCTTGATTTGATAGAATGATTCTACACACTTGGCTTCCCATCTGAATGGTATGTTCTTATGTAGTAGATGATTGAATAGTAGACTTTTATCTGCTATTTGGACTATGAATCGCCTGATTGGCTACAGTCGTCCCTGTAGAGATCTGAGTTGACTAATGTACTTGGGAGGTGGCATCTGCATGATGGCTTGTACCTTCACTAGATCTACTTCAATGCCCTTTTTAGACACAATGTAGCCTACTAATTTACCTGATGTCACCCTGAAGACACACTTCTTAAGGTTTAGCCTGAATTAGAATTTCTCCAGTCTTTGAAAGATTTTATCTAATATGCCCAGGTGAAGGACTTAGCTAGTAAATCATCCACATATTCTTCCATGAAGGTATTCATCATATCATGAAAGATTTTGTCATTTCCCTTTGATAAATTGTCCCAACATTCTTCAAGCCAAAAGGCATGACTTTCCAATAATACATTCCCCAAGGACAAGTGAACGTTGTCTTATCTTGATCCTCTGGGGCTATCTTGATTTGATTATAGCTAGAGAAACCATCCATTAATGAGAGAATTGCATGGCCTGTTGTGAGGTCCACAATTATGTCGATGCTGGGCAAAGGAAAGTCATCCTTTGGATAGGCTTTGTTGACATCTCTAAAATATGTGCATATTATGATGCTTCCATCTGGTTTTGAAACTGGTACAATGTTTGAAATCCATTCAGCATAGTCTATAGGTCAAATGAATTTGACGTCTAATAATTTCTTTAGTTCAGCTTGCTACATGCAGATTCATCTTTCTTAACTTCTGTTTGACTGGATTAGCTCCTGGAGCAATAGATAAATGATGCATGATTAGGTTTGGATCTATCCTGGGCATATCAACATAAGACCAGGCAAAATTGATTTGCTTTTCTGTGAATAATCTAATAAACTTTGGTTTTTCCTCTTCTGTCAGTGATTCTGCTAGGTGTATATTTTTAGTTGCTACTTCTGCACCGATGTTGATTGATTGAGTGGGCTTAATCAATATGGGTGATCGCTCCTAATAGTGTTCAGGAAGAGTGTCAAGTCTCCCATCCTTAGGTGCCTTAAAAAGGTTTTCACCCTGAGATGCATCCTTTATTTTGACTTTTTTGTGATCTAGTGCTGCCATTGATTGGTTTTCAGCATTAAATCCTTTGTTTCTTTCAGTTTTGCGACTGAGAGACTTGGCACCCTCTTGATTGCAGATATCATTATTTTGTTCACTGGTAAAGCCTATTTTCGGGTTGACTATACATAGGTAATGGACAATGGATTCATCATCTGGTAAAATAGGTATATCATGGTGTTCATGTTCATCCCAGTCTATCAAATCAGGGAATACAAGCGGTAGAGAGTCATTTGGTGGGTGGAGATCAGTTGCGGTAAGAGTCATGATAGAGTTATCGTTAAGGTTGTCTAGGATGTTGGTTAAGTTAATGATATTGTTAAGGTCTTCGATGGTATCATCTTCAATATAGACTTGTTTGTAGTGTCGCTGCTTGTTTTCCTTACCTTCGTAGATATGTTGTGGACCGAATTCAAGTAATCAAGACTTTGTGCCTTGTCCCTATCAAGAAAGGGGTGTGTGTATAGAACCTTCTACGACATCCTTAGTAATATTTGAATAACTACCCCATTCATAATCATTAGAATCAGTTTCAGAAGTACTGTCCCAGAGTCTTTCAGTGTTGTGGACAGGTATGTTGTAGGGTGAAAAGAGATCTTTGATAATTGATACTAGTCTTCTAATTTTCTCTGATTCTGAATTAGAGCCTGCTTGTACCCTTTGCATTTGTTCATACATCGTTTCTCCTTGGGGAGTAGTGATTTCTTCAAGAGGTGACTCTTCCTTGTTTTGAATAGGTTCCTGAACATGATGCACTTTCTCATAAGATGCTTCTTCCTTTTGAATGATCAGTTCCTTTTGTCGTTTCTCTTTTTCCTGGTGTTCTTGTTTTTTCCTTATTGTTTTTGCTACTTGGTGTAGTGCCTCTTGCCATGAGTCCTCGTTGTATTTCTTCTTTTCTTTCCACTGATTTTTTTGAGATTTTTTTTTTTTTGCCTTCGGGGTATCCTGTGTTTGTATCCCAGTCTTGTTTTGTCTCGAGAAAATTGTGAAGGAGGGTCTCATGGTTCTATAATGCCTTCTTGATGCTTTCCTATGGGTCCTTTTCTGTTGTATCCCATCCATTGCATGATTAGGAATCATTTTCCATACTATTATGTTGGTATGGCTACCTCCAGAGTAGCAGCTCTGACTTCTCCCTCATCCTTGTATAGCCAGCTAAGGATGCCTTTCTCTTATGATTCATGTGCTAGTATGCCCAATTGGATAAATTTGCCATCAAACTTGGCGATGGGTTGTGTTGCTTGATGTGTCGATGCAGAAGGTTGTCCATGAGATTTTGGTGATGTTAGCAATTTGGACAGACACTTGGGTTCGAAAGGGTATTCTCCCATGCCTTGCTCTTTGATTTTCATCTTTTGTTTGAAATCCATGGATAAAGATTTGAGCTTTTCTTGATGATGATCTATTGATGAAGAAGTTGGAGCTTCCCTGTTGTGTGGAACCAGACTGTCTTTAGCTGCCCCCATAGAATTGCAATGTTGAAAGGGATTATTATCAACAGAGATGGAAATCTCCTATCCATTATATGGGAATTTGACACACTAATGGTAGGTTGACGACATTTCTTGTATTTCATGTATCCAAGGATGACCTAACAAAATATTGTATGTTAAGTCTATGTCTAAGACTTGGCACATAGTGTCCCTTTGTATCAGTCCTACCTAAGTAGGTAGTATCATTGTTCCTTTGGATGATCTTTCTTCATCATCATATGCCTTGATGGTGATCCTTTTGCGTGGATCAATAGACTGTTCAGAGAAGCCTAATGCACGGATAAGTTTTAAGGTACAGATATAGAGACCAACTCCTCCATCTATTAATACTCTTTTAACTCGATGTTTGTAGACTAAGACTTCAATATGAAAGGGAGTGTTATGTGGATGACTCAAAGAGATATTAT
This sequence comes from Cryptomeria japonica, assembly GCF_030272615.1. NCBI lineage: Eukaryota > Viridiplantae > Streptophyta > Pinopsida > Cupressales > Cupressaceae > Cryptomeria > Cryptomeria japonica. The sequence goes on from NC_081409.1 coordinate 398,639,965, forward strand.
CATGTTCGGAAAAGGTGAGATTATGAGGCCCTGTCCTATGAGCCACCATGGCTTGAGTTTTATCAATGCCTAGATCTTTAGGTACATTTGTTTCAACTAGTGCTTGTTCCAAGATGTCCTTATGTTTTGGCAAAATTTTGAGTAACTCAAGTATGGATATTTGAGAAGGAGTTCTCCGCAGTTGATTTACCAAATCATATTGAATCTTGGGGATAGTAGTCGATGTCGATGTATGCCCTTTCAAGACGTATTTTTGAGCTCTGGTTGTCACATTGATTAATTTATGGTCCTGTTTGTCTTTGATCTTTATGACATTTATTTGGTTGTCCTCTATTGATATGTGATTGATGGTGTTGTTGTACAGATGATTTATGCGAGCTCCTCGTGTATTGTTTGATGATGAAGCTCATTCCTTGTTATAATTTGGAAGAGGATTTTTAAAGGCGTCATGATCACCATTCGTTTTGAGACCATCAACCGTTAAATCACCTCTATTGATCATATCTTGAATAATATTCTTAAGCCTCATGCAATCATTTGTGTGATGTCCTTTATTTCGATGAAAATCACATAAATGTGAGTCATTCCACCAAGGTGGTTTGATCTAGGGTCCAAAGTTGTTTATGGTTGACAATGTGATAATCTTGTTTGCCAAGAGCTCACAAAATGTTGATTCTAAGGATTGCCCCAATGGTGTGTAGATGCGTCTATTTGGAAAAGTGTTGGTGTTACCTCTGTTGAGCATTGAATTTAAATCAATGGAATCCTGTGGTTTCATTGGAAGCTACAAAAGTTTTCTTAAAAAAAAAAATAGAATAAAGCATGCCCTTAAGAATTTTGATAGAACCCTTGGCATTTCCATCGATATCAGAATCCTAAAAATTATCGCTCAAACCAAGGCCATCGTATATACATACTAATCCTTCACCGAAATGCCCAGTCTGACTGAAATGACTCTATCGAAGAAGCCTACCATTATCCTATCAATAAAGTGACTTATCGAACAAATATTGGCCGCGATGGGCTTCCAAAAGGATTCATCGAGAGCATTAGTTACATTGACATAAAGTACATTGAGGAAATTAGGAGCGGTCCCATTGATAAAGAGTTTTGATGAAACTATAGTATCGATGAGACATGTGAACAGCTCGTCGAGGGAAGACGTTTGGCCGAAGGAGTGATATCGAAGGAACCAATGGATATTTTATCGACGAAGCTATTTCAAAGAAAATATCAAAGAGGCACAAAAGATGTTAATCAAAGATAGCTTTCTCATTGATAAGAATTTTTGAAAAAAGGAAGGTGTCGAAGAGGTGCAAAAGTTATTGGCCGACGATCATAGTTTCTGTAAAGCGGAAAATCGCGATCGAACCCTAGTTGTTCTCCCCTCTTCCAACTCCGAGGAGAGAGAAGGGAGGTTTGCTAGGATTCGATGGTTTTCACTTAGGGGAGAGACTTTACATTCAAAAGAGGGGTTGAAACTCATAAGATCCAATCCCACACAATGTAAGATTGGATGCTAAATGAATTTCAAGGGTTAGGAAAGCAAGGCTACCCTCTTTTGTAAAGAATGTTGTTAAGGAAATTAAGCTAAGAATACATAGAAAGTCATAAAGATTCACTTATAAACTGAGTTCAGGTTATAGGATGAAGCTGCGGACCTGGAATTAGCAGTAGAATGTCGATACGGCGCTGTCCTGCAAATTTGAGCAAAAGTTGTCGGGACGATGGCGCCCGGCGCCACGATCCTCCGAAAAATCCGTGAAACGAAGGGGGATCTGTTCGTCTTTGCACAAGGATTCCAGATCTTCAAGTTTAGCCGCGTACCTGCAACCTACACACAGAAAAGCGAAGATGATTGGGGGGTTAGGGATTAGGGGTTTGCCTTTAGGTCAAACCCCAGTTTTGGAATTAACCAAGAAATGAGCAAGAGCTGTAAATGTAAATGTATGTAAAACAAGTACTAATACCTTGTTCTAAGGATGTTTGTATCCTTATGTGCGAAGGTTTAGATGTTGTATGTTATATATTGTAGCATGTAGTATGTGATCTCCTCTTCAATGGTTGAATCCTTGACTTGAATGCAACACTTAGCCTTGAATGGAGACTTGAAATGATCAATTGCTTGAAGGAATGCTTGAATGCTTGAATGCTTGAATGCTTGAGTATAGTTTCCACGCTTTTTCCCTCATTCATTTGTGTTCTCCCAAATGAGAGAGGAAAATGTAGTTTATATACTTGTCATTTAGGGCTGATAGACTGATTTTCCCAACCTTAGGCCGACCAGGAAATGTAATTTCCAAATTGCAAACAAAAAGACCCGAGCCCCTTAGGAGACCGGGCCCAAAATAGGACCCAGGGACCAGGGCGCTGGGCACCCTGGTCCTGAAGGACCAGGGCGCTGGGCGCTCTGGTCCCACCTCCCGGGACAGCAGGGTGCAAGGAGGTTCAGGCCAGGGTGCTTGAAAAATGCAGTTTTCAGTGTCGTGAGCAAGTTTTGGGGTCTCCATTCAGGTTGCGTGTTGCGTCGCCATCGTGAAGACCGAAATGCAGTCGAAATTGAAAGTGTCGCAATTTTAGGACGCTACATTTAGCCCCCACTTTAGCGGGAGTATGTATGCTCATACTTCCGGTAAAGTACAAGGAAACAACATTGAAAGACTTTCACCACGTCAAGGAGGCAAGATACACCAAGCCCCCAGTGGACTAAGGATCTTACGACTTCGATTGACAAAGTAAAAGGGAAGATCACGAGGGAGAACCATGACTGTCAATGGTAAGGTTCCCTCACTATGAGTCATGCAAGAGAAATACCAAAAATTTTCAAGGCAAAGCTAAGTTCGCCAAGAAATTTTCAAGTATCTTGAAAAGATATGAACGGGATGTATGCCCCCTACGTTAAAGCGATCGCACACGCCTCACCGGGGGTGATTGTTTTAACGTAGTGATACACATAAGAAATGAGAAAGGAGCACGTTATCGCAAGGATTTAGCCCCCAAGTGTGAGATAAACCCAAGGATAATAGACACAAAACATAAAGCACGAGGTGACTTCACTTTCCTCGGGGTCAGTATGCTGTATGATAATTCATGTATATATATCATATGTATGTATGCATAATTGTTCTTCATTCCCCAATCAAGGAAGGTCACCTAGAAGAAGGGAACACATGTGTCTTTTGAGTCAACATGAGAGAGACCGAGGGATCTCAATGCTTTGCATCATCCTCAAGTAGACAACACCAAGGACAACAAATAGAAGAATGAGAATAACATATAGAAAAAGTAACAAAAGAGAGGGGGAGAGAATCTGCTATGCTAATGTAACTAGTCTAGCACGTCATCTACCCCCCGATCTTGCTGATCAATGTTTCGGGAAGGCAGGGAACACGCTAGAGGAGGAACATCCAACACAGCAGATGGAGCTATCACAAGATCCAAACAAGGGCTATGTTCATGTTCTGAGCCACATTGTTCTTGTCTAGGAGCTAGGATAAGTGCTTTAGAAAATTCATTAGATAAATGGTTATCAACATCAACAAGTTCATATTCACTATCAGAAGCAAGAGGAGTAACATTTTCATCTATATCGTCATCAAGATTTATAAAAATAGGATCTTTAACTTGCACAGGATCAAGACCATCATGCATCTTATGTTTAGGAGATTTAGGCTCAATGTCCGGCTGAGGAGAAAATGGAATAATGCTTGTTGAAGGTGTTTTTGGAGATTGCAAAGTTTGAGAAGCAGCTGCCTGAGCTCTAAGACGACGCTTTCATCGGCGTTCACGTGCAGAACGATTTCGTCTAGTCTTAGTAGGAAGTTGCGAAGATTGAGGAGGAGGAATGTTCTCATCCTTAGCACTTGGGTGTTTAGGTTGTGGTCTCTTAGGCTAGATAATAGGAGAAGAAGAAGGTCTCTTCTCTCTATAAAGAGAAGGAGGAGGAACTACTCCATATAAGGGAAGAATATTTGGTTTAGGGAGAAGACCAAGTCCATCATGACGAGGAGGTATAGGTCTACTCTTAGGAAGTTTATTAGGAATAGACATAGTCACATCCATAGGGATGGGTTGGGAATCTTCTTGAGGAAAGACATTAGTTTTATCTTTCAAAGGAAGAACTTCCTTCTCAAGAATGATAGGAATGTCAAGTTTAGGTGTTCTAGGTTCACTTAGAGATAAGATCATATCTGTTTTCCACTTTTGATAAGATTTGAAAAGATGATCACTTCGCGGAGGAAGAGATTGGAATTGTTTAGGCCAAAAGTAATCAATAGGAACACTAGAGGTTCTTTCAGCTGGTTTAAAGAGACTATGATTGACAGTAACAACTTCACCATTATGGGGAAATTTCAAACACTTGTGAATAGGAGAAGCAATAGCTTTCATGGAAGATAGCCAAGGATAGCCAAGCTTCACACGAAATTGTTCGGAAGATGGAATAATAGCAAAGTTCACATCAAGGGATTTGTTATGGACCTCAATAGGCAATGTAATAGAACCAATTGCAGGAGAAGAAAATGCATCAAATAGTTTCACAATCACATCTGTTTTGTCATATATCACTTGATTCAATTGCAAAGTAAAAAGGAATTCTTCAGTAATAACATTAACCATGCACGAAGGATCAATAAGCACTCCACGGCAAGGTGTATTCTTAACTTTTGCAACTATGTATAAAGGACCATCAGGTGCCCTAATGGTTTCACTGGAATCAAATGTGATGGAAGGTTCTTTAGGGATTTCTCGCTGCTCTACAAAGTTAATCACATTCGGAGTCATAGACACAAGACCATCAGATGAGAGAGAGGAATCATTAGCCTTAATTGCATTAGAGGTATGAGAAGGCAATGGATCAGTGAAAATCTGAAGATTTTGGTTAGGAGGAGCTACAGATGTGTTGCCTTTATCATTCACTCCAGAAACAGAAATAGTATTATTATCAATCAAATCCTGAATTTTACCCTTTAAAGAAAAACATTTTTCAGTATCATGACCAGGCTGACGATGAAATTGACAAAAGGCTTTGTTATCAAAATAAGGTGAAGTAATCTTTGCAGGATCAATTTGTCTTATAGGAGGAAGAGTAAGAACATTTTGTTCCAATAACTTATTCATAATACTATGCAATGATTCAATCAAAGGAGTATACTTTCTTTCTTTCTTGAAAAATTTAGAAATAGGAGGCACACCTGATGCTGCATTCACATTGTTGTTGATGATGTTTTCATTGAATTTGATGGAATCTCTGTTCAGTTTAAACTTCCCAAATGGTTGTTGACTACTATCACCCTTATCACTCGGAGCCATAGGATGTGATTGTTCCATTTGACTCACAGTTAGTTGATAATTGTGAAGAGTGGCGCACAACTGTTGGAAAGAAGTAAACTCAGAAAACAGAAATTTGTCTCGAATATCTTTTTGTAAATTAGAAATAAAGATTCTTTGAATATCATTGTCAGGCACTGGAAAAGAAATTTGAGCATACAAATGCTTATATCTACCAATGAAATCAGTCACTTTTTCTTTAACACCTTGTTTACAATGCATTAAATCAATCAAAGTAACTTTAGGACTTATATTGTTTTGAAATTGTTGAATGAAAGCATTTGCAAGTTGTTCAAAAGAAGTAATAGAATAAGAAGGCAACGAGCAATACCATTGTAGGGCTTTGTCTCTTAATGTTCTAGTAAACAGTTTTGCAAGCAACCATTGGTCATAAGCAAAATCAGTACAAATTGTTTGAAAAGTCTTAACATGTGTTAGAGGATCTCCTTTACCATTATAAAGCTCCAAATGCGGGATTTCAACATGTTTAGGAGGGATAGCTCAAACAATGTCAAGAGAAAGTGGGCTCGCAACGTCAAATGTGGGCACACTAAACTTAGATTGATTCATAGAGGCAATTTGTTGCTGTAAAGAAGAGACAGTTTGTGCTAGATTGTTAATGGTCGCTTCAGTCGAAGAGTTCATATTGGATGTGTTAGATTGAGATGGAGGTGTGATGTTATTGAAAGAAGGTAAAGAGTAAGGTGGTGGGACTCTGTGATAATTAGTCATAGGAGATGATTGGACAAGAGGAACACTACAAGGAGGAATGGAATGGTTAAATGAATTTCCCCCTTGCGTCATGTTCATTTGTGGAGATGTAATAGGAACACTCATTGGAGGAATGAATGAAGAAGTCGGATTGAATGAAGGAAGAGGGTTAATTGAAGAAGAAGGGTTGCCCCCATGACTAGTAATCACGGGAGGAACGTCTTGTATAGAAGTAGTCATGATGTTTGATGTAAAGGTAGGTATACTAGCAATAGGAGTTGTCAAAGGAATAGAATGATTGTCTTGTGTAGGAGGTTGTGTATAACCTAAGGTTTCGGCACAACTCTTCATAGGCATCACATTTGAATCCACAATGTGTGCAATACCACGCAAAATATCAATTCCATTCTTATCACTTTGAAGCATACGTTTTAGACCCTCAATTAAAGGAAGAGCTTGACTATCAGGGTATTCATGAGACATCCATTGGTGAAAATCGTCAAATTGGTTATCCAATTTCGAAAGTTGTTCTACAGAAACCTCATGGAGAGCTTCTTCATCATTAGGAGGATTAGAGGAATTACCCATGTCCTCGTTAAAAAGGCTTTTCAAATTAGGTTCCATCTCCTCAGTAGTTAAACCTCGGAAAGACTTAATTCTACAGCTTCGTCTAATGGGAATGGTGTAAGTAGGGCTTATTGTTGTAAAACTCATGCACTAGAAAGAGAGAGAAGATTTTGAATTTAGAGGTAGCAATTTTCAGTAAAATCAGCCAATCTTCTGGATTTAAGCTGTTAAATGCAATCACAACAGTCTCCCGAAATTTCGGAAAAAATGTCCAGGACCGTGGCGCCCGGAGTGCAACACGGTCCTTGCAACTTTTTTCGAAATTTGCAGGGATGAAAGGTATGATGATTTTAGAGCTAATCTGAAAAAATTGAGTGATTTTACGATCTGTAGATAGGCCAAATTAAAGTTGCAAATTCAAAATTGAACCCTATCAAGATTGTCGAAAAATGCAAAATTTGAATTTTGAAAAAGAGAGGGAAACTGAAATTTTGAATTTTATGATTTTAGAGGGAATGTCAAGAGCAATGCAAATTTTGAAATTTGAAAATTGACTCAATTTCACGCAAAATTTAATTTTGAAAGCAGAAATCGAAGTTGTTGTAATTAGGCACTTAATTTCAAAAGTCACAAAATGCAAGAATTTGAATAAAGCACTGAAATTTCGAATGAATGCAAACACAATTTTCAGATTTATGATAATAAAAATGCAATTTTGACACAAAATTTCAATTTCAATTATTTTTGAATGATTAGAAGCCTTAGACCAAGCAATCACAAGACCAACTTTGACTGTAATTTTGAAAGTGTTATAATTGACGAAATCAGCCAAAATTCTGGATTTTAGCAGGAAAATACAGCAAGATCTCGCTCCCGAAATTTTGGAAAAAATGTCGGGGACGATGGCGCTCGGAGTGCAACACGGTCCTCGCAACTTTTTTCCAAATTTTCAGGGATGAAGGATATTGTGATTTTATTGCATAATCCAAAGTTACAGCTGATTTGGAGATGTTTTGATTGGTCAAATTGTCGGACAAAGGTTGAATTAAGAGGGTTTCAAAAATTAGGGTTTTGACATTTAACCACTTAATTTTCAGAATTAAAGCACAAATATGAATTGAAAATTTGTAATAGAAGGGCAGATCTGAAACAAGCATTAACATTTAGACATTTCGCAAGTTCAATTACTAAAAAGAAAATTTAGGGTTTTTATGCAATCACCTCTAAAATTTTGTAAAAGATCAAACATGGAAATGTAATCAATTTTTTCAGATCTAAGCATGAAAAATCAGAAAGGATGTTCACGTCGGGTTCACCAAAATGTAAAGCGGAAAATCGCGATCGAACCCTAGTTGTTCTCCCCTCTTCTAACTCCGAGGAGAGAGAAGGGAGGTTTGCTAGGATTCGATGGTTTTCACTTAGGGGAGAGACTTTACATTCAAAAGAGGGGTTGAAACTCATAAGATCCAATCCCACACAATGTAAGATTGGATGCTAAATGAATTTCAAGGGTTAGGAAAGCAAGGCTACCCTCTTTTGTAAAGAATGTTGTTAAGGAAATTAAGCTAAGAATACATAGAAAGTCATAAAGATTCGCTTATAAACTGAGTTCGGGTTATAGGATGAAGCTGTAGACCTGGAATTAGCAGTAGAATGTCGATACGGCGCTGTCCTGCAAATTTGAGCAAAAGTTGTCGGGACGATGGCGCCCGGCGCCACGGTCCTCCGAAAAATCCGCGAAACGAAGGGGGATCTGTTCGTCTTTGCACAAGGATTCCAGATCTTCAAGTTCAGCCGCATACCTGCAACCTACACACAGAAAAGCGAAGACGATTGGGGGGTTAGGGATTAGGGGTTTGCCTTTAGGTCAAACCCCGGTTTTGGAATTAACCAAGAAATGAGCAAGAGCTGTAAATGTAAATGTATGTAAAACAAGTACTAATACCTTGTTCTAAGGATGTTTGTATCCTTATGTGCGAAGGTTTAGATGTTGTATGTTGTATATTGTAGCATGTAGTATGTGATCTCCTCTTCAATGGTTGAATCCTTGACTTGAATGCAACACTTAGCCTTGAATGGAGACTTGAAATGATCAATTGCTTGAAGGAATGCTTGAATGCTTGAATGCTTGAATGCTTGAGTATAGTTTCCACGCTTTTTCCCTCATTCATCTGTGTTCTCCCAAATGAGAGAGGAAAATGTAGTTTATATACTTGTCATTTAGGGCTGATAGACTTATTTTCCCAACCTTAGGCCGACCAGGAAATGTAATTTCCAAATTGCAAACAAAAAGACCCGAGCCCCTTAGGAGACCGGGCCCAAAATAGGACCCAGGGACCAGGGCGCTGGGCGCCCTGGTCCTGAAGGACCAGGGCGCTGGGCGCTCTGGTCCCACCTCCCGGGACAACAGGGTGCAAGGAGGTTCAGGCCAGGGTGCTTGAAAAATGCAGTTTTCAGTGTCGTGAGCAAGTTTTGGGGTCTCCATTCAGGTTGCGTGTTGCGTCGCCATCGTGAAGACCGAAATGCAGTCAAAATTGCAAGTGTCGCAATTTTAGGACGCTACAGTTTCATAAAAAAATGAAAAGTTGAAGAAGGGCATTCTTTCGCTGACATAAATTTTTTTTCATCAATGACCCATGCAGAAGCTAGATAATGAGGGACCGTTATCTACATACTCAAAAATGATAAGACAGTTGCAAAACACAATGATGAAAGGATTCCCACCGAGGGATTATATCGATATAAACACGTGAGGTAGAGCCTTTCGATGAAAGTGAAGAAATCAATGAAGCCACAAAGCTCCTTAACGATGATGGTGGTTTCATCGAAACTAAGTAGACATTGATGAAACATGACATTTTGAGGGAAGATAAGGCTAAGCCACTGAAGTACATGATTCCATCAAAAAAAGGGTGCGGCCATAGAATTGATGAGCATTGATGGACAATATGAAGTGCTGCTAGACAAATGATTGCTCTCTACCATGAGGATCAATACAAATATTAATAAAGTCACTTCATCATAAATTCAAATAAATGCCTCTATGACCGTTGTGTAACTGGTAATGGTAACTGATAAAGTCGCCATGAATGCTCGATAAATTGACAAAAGAGGAAACACTTATGAGCAACACTTGAAGAATTCACAGCGAGCCTTAGAGAGCCGAGAGGATTTGAGATCAAATTCGTGAGTGGTCTACGCAGAATTCAAGTAAGTTTTTTCACTCTCAGAGCTCTATAGTGATAATGGAGGGGTCATCTTCTAAAAAGAATAGGGCTAGGAAAGTTAAAGATACCCAAGCCCCAGAAGACAAACCTAAAAGGCAGAAAAAGGAAGGGTGTTCTCTGGCCCAGGACCTAATTGACCAATGTCCTGCGTCAAGCCTTAGGTCTAAGAAAATTAAAATAGATGAGGAAGGTTTGGAGGATAGATTTGAAGGCCTAGGAGATACATGGACAGAGATAAGGGGTTATGAATTGTTCATTTTTGGGTATATTCGAAGGAGTGCACCTGAGCCTGTGAATAACTTGTGGAGGTTGAATTTGGGGAAATTGGCAGTGGCTAATGTATTTGTGAATGTTGAACTCATGAAATCCCTATCCAACAACCATGACCCCAAGACCAGGACCATATATGATTATATGGGGAGACCAATACTATCAATTACCAAGGAAATTATTGACACTATGTTTGATTTGGATTCAGGATTCGAAGAGAAAATTGATACCAAGAAATTGACACAAGAGTACTTCAACCTAGAGGACATCTATAAAAGGTGGAGACTCCCTATCCATAGACCTAGGGTTGCAGGATCGATAGTACCATTTGGTAAAGATGACAAAGCTCCCTATGATGTTAATTCATTTCATCCTTACTTCAAGTATACATACTACTATGTTGCTCAGGTTCTAGGAATAGAGGATCATCCCTTGATGGATATAGTGGATATGGTCATCTGTGTAGAATTGCAATTTAAAGATCCTTGGTTATTTGATTTTTCTACCTATCTTGTTGATGCCATCAATCATGGACTATAAAAATGAAAGGAGATATGGTTAATGTGCATTTCAAGTATTACTCTGTTCTTATGCACATGTTATTGTATGTTGGGAAAGGCAAAGGGCTATGGCCAGATGAGTTGTGCATTAGGGTGTATGATAAGGTTGGGATAAGGAAGCTCGTGCAACTGTGGATATCTTCATGGGACCAAAGATACAACAACAACCAGTACTGGCACTCCAAGGAATACTTTGTTAAGACACTACACAAATTATTAGGGCACCTATGTGATCATACTTTGTCTCCTAAAATTCAGATATTCTTAAGGCCAAAAGATTATGGCAAAGACACAGCAATTGTGCACAACTGGGGAGATTTTTACTGCTTTTTGGATTGCACTCAAATAAGAGTGTATGGATTTGAAGGAAAACCATATGTATTGGCTTTCACTGTGCCTAACAGAGTGGCATGCTTAGAGATTGTCAGGCAGTTGTCAATAGTAAGCACCCAACACTTAACTGATCACGGAAAATAATCCATCGTGCCTGGATTATTGATCTTTTCAGAATTTATTGTCAAAAGTTCAAAGAGTTATGGTTTTCTACAAAATAAATTGGATTATTATAAGATGGTAGAAGGAGACCCTAGGCCAAACTTTGATCCAGAGGGATACATAGGGGTAGCGAGGTCATTACAGAAACTTAAAGCTGGAGAGCATGTATCACTTATGCCCGATGATTTCATCAGAAACATAATAAGCAAAGAAGGTAATGAAAAAAGGGCTAAGTACAAGCGAGTGTTCCAAGCCTACAAATGGAAGCTCTTTCGAGGGAGAATAAACAAAGACATGCTTCAAAACATCAAAGATCCCTTAGATCAAGAAAATAAACTTATGGAGAACGAGTTAGAGTTGCTTGAGGGAGTGCTTGCTTATGTCTATGGGAAGCACATCAAAACTGTCAGGGATACAGAGCCCTTGGTCCAATTGTCTTCTCAATTTGTTTCTAATGTTTTTCTGGTTGACTCCCCTAGAGAAGAGTATCCTCCTAGATTTGAGGATGGTGTGCAGATGGATCTGATGACGGTGTTGGCATTACATTAAGTTTCTTGGTATGATGATATTGAGAAGGTTGTTGGAGATTGATGATATAATTGATAAAGGATGATTACTGTCTTAATAATATTATTTTGTCATTGATGTCAAGCAATTGATTTTCTGATTCAGTATGATGTTTCCATATCTTAGAGAGTATGTTTTGATGATTATAAAGATGCTGGTAAGTGACACAGAAAGAATGTGAAAATGAAGGGGAGTAATAATATATTCAATGGGCAACTATTACCGAGTTAGACAGTGATGAGATTATGTTATTTTAATTGTTTTGATATCCTATATATGTGTATTCGAAGACTGAATAAGAAGGAGAAAAGATTTCATGTAACAGAATTAGTAAAGGTTTGATACTGTTCTATTTTACCGAGCAAGGAGCCAGTCACTAAACACCAACGTTATTAGTGTCAGTTAAAGAAGAAAGAATGTCTACCGAGTAAAGTTCAGTATTTACTGAGTATCAACCGAGCAATAACAAAATGGATTGGATAAATAAATACATTATTAAATGAAGGATGCCAATGAGCTGGAGATTTATAGAAAATTGGAATGTCGTGCAAGAAGTTTGTTAAGGATCAACAGCAATGAAAATTCAAGAGTTGGATCTACAACATAGATTGAACGGTCATAACTGAGCACAAGTACCAAGGAAGGTATACAAGTTTCAAGGCAAGATAAAACATTTTTCAGTTCGAAGGATTCAATGAACGTAGTCAAGTTTGAAGATCTAATGGCTAGGATTAATCATGGGAAATGTGATTAAGGAGATTAAGCGGTTAGGAATTGCTTATAAATAAGGAAAAGTTGATGACCAAAGAAAGTGGGCAAATAGAAGAGCAGTGATACTGCAGAGGTGATTACTGAGTACATAAGATTGAAGATCTGATTGAAGAATAGATTGAGAAGCCTAGCAAGGAGGAAGATAAGCCTTATGACAAGATTATTTTGAGCACATAGAGTTTGCTTTAACATTTCAGATGTGAAGTTGCAGATATATTTTATTACTGTTATTTATTTTTGTAAGCGACAGAAAATCTCTTAATGGAGTGGACCTAACAATCTTATTTGTAAATCCTCTAGCAAGGTAACATTCTGAATGAGTGTTTGAAATCCTTTGACAAGGTCACTTCTAACAAAGTGCAAGATTCTGATAGATCTGAGGGAAATCCCTTGACCGGGTCACATCTAGCAATGTGTTTATGTAATGTTTAACATGATTGGATTTTAACCAAGCATACTCTAGAAGAGTATATTTTCTTAGTGGGTCCGAAATCCTGCAATGGTTTTTCCCTATTTGGGTTTCCACATTAAATCTGGTGTTAAATGTATTTTGATGTTTCAAGTTTATCAATTTATGAGTTTGAATGATTTACAGTCATAGTTGCATATCAAGTAAATTCTATCGAGGTTCAATCTGATGAATATTTTGTATTGTGAGTTTATCTGATTCACCCCCCCCCCCTCTTATCTAACTAACTATTGGTATCAGAGCTAGAACTCCAAAAGAAAAGTTTAAAGGAACTTGAGGCAAGATCTGAAGATGTATAAAAGGGATGCACCAAAGTTGAACAAGTCAAGTTTCTCCACATGGCAGAAAAGGATGAAGCTGCACTTATCAGGAATTGGAGAATATGCAACATATTATCTGGAGAATGATTACACTACACCTAGCACCTACCCGATGACAATGGAAGAGATAAAGGCAAAGCAAGAACATATACAAGCAATGATTGAAATAACATCAACATTGACCGACTCAGAGTTTAATGATCTAGAAGGTTGTAATGATGTCAAAGCTATGTGGAATAAGCTTATATCTGTGTATGGTGGTGATGAACATGTTCAAAGAGTAAAAGTAGATAGTCTAAGAGGACAACTTGAATCCATGAGAATGAATGAAGGTGAGAACATAATCCAATACAATACAAGGTTAAAGGAAACTGTCAATCAAATCAAAGGAGTAAGAGGAACAATTGAAGAAAAGGATGTAACAAGTAAGTTGCTAAGAACACTTCTACCTGCTTATGCCATTCAAGTCTCTGTAATTAATGAATTAAGGTCTGTACCAAACATGCTAGTCTCTTTGAATGCTACGATTGGTAAGCTACATGCTTTTGAGTTGAGTAATTTTGATAACAGTGGGTCTTCGGTAAACAAAGTTGAATCTGCATTCAGTTCTTTTCATCTTGATGAATCTAATGATTACAATGATAGAATGTATAAGTATGCTGAAGGAAATCACAGTGGAGCAAGTGAGAGATTTCGCAAAAACATGGAAGAAGTACACAAACTATATGAGGAAATCAGAAAGCAAGAAGAGTTTGAAGCATTATTGGCCAGAAGGTTACCGAGAGGCAAAGGTAAGTATAAAGGAAAGTTACCTTTGAAATGTTTTAACTGTGATAAAATTGGACATATGGCTCCAAACTGTCCTGACAAAGAATCTAGTGAAAAGAGAGAATACCGAGATGACAGACAGAAAGACAACCAATACAGAGGGCACCGAGACTTCAAAGGGAGAGATAGAAAGACATGCCTAGTAGCTGATGAGGAATCCAATGATGATAAATCTGATGGGACTGAGACAGAGGAAGTTGTATATGTAGCTATCAAAGATGGATTAGATGAAGAAAGGTATGAAGAAAAATCCTTAATATCACACATAAATAATAATTATTCTTGGATCATAGATAGTGGATGCTCACATCACATGACAGGTGATAAACACAAGTTTGTTAAATTAGAAGAATATGATGAAGGTTATGTAAGATTTGGTAATGATGCACCATGTCCCGTGAAAGGTAAAGGATCTATCACACTTCTTGACAATGCTAAATGTGATGATGTATATTGGGTTGAAGGTCTGAAATACAATTTGTTGAGTGTAGCACAACTAAACAATACAGGATACCGAATAGAATTTCAGAAAGGAATTGTCAAAGTTCATGACAAACATGGAAAGTTGGCTGCTACCGGGACTCAAACAAGAGGTAATACATTTCATCTTGACTCAACTTGGAACAATTGTCTATACACAAAAATAGAAGACACCTGGTTATGGCATAAAAGGTTTTGTCATGTAAATTTTGATAACCTGATCAAAATAAGTAAGAAGCACTGAGTAAGAGGTCTACCGAGCTTGGAAAAACCTGAGAATGCAATATGCCAAGGATGCCAGATGGGTAAGATGACAAAATCAAGCTTTACAAGTAAGTCTTACACTTCTAAAGGAATTTTAGATCTTGTACACACTGATCTTTGTGGTCCTATGAAAGTTCAAAGTTATTATGGTGATAAATACTTCATATTATTTGTGGATGATTACTCAAGGATGATGTCAGTTATGTTTTTAAAAGAGAAATCAGAAGCCTTTCAAATGTTCAAATGGTATAAGGAAAGAGTTGAAAATGAAACAGGAAGACAGTTGAAATGTCTAAGATCTGATAGAGGAGGAGAGTTCATTTCAGATGAATTTAACTTATTCTGCAATGATCATGGTATAAAGAGACAAGTGTCTGCACCGAGAACACCACAGCAAAATGGGATAACTGAAAGAAGAAAGAGATCAATTGTAGATTGTGCCAGAACCTTGATGATAGAAAAGAGAGTACCTCAAATATTTTGGAGAGAAGCAATAAACATTGTAGTTTACACCCTGAATCGAGTACAACTGAAGAAAGGAACTATGAAGACACCGTATGAAATCTGGTATGAAAAGAAACCAAATGTAAGTTATTTTAAAATATTTGGAAGTAGATGTTATGTTTACAAAGATGACAGAAATGGAAAATTTGATCAGAAAAATGAGGAAGGAATATTTCTTGGTTATTCCTCTAGGAGTAAAGCATTTAAATGTCTGATCAAATCATCTAACAAAATAGTGGAAAGTGCAAATGTGAAAATTGATGAATTTGCAGAAAGGAATGATGAAGGAAACTCCAAAGAACCAGAAGATTATGAAGAGTTTGTAGATGTACAACCGAGAAGTCTAACCGAGAAAGCCAATGAAGAAAATACTCAGTTACCGAGTGATGAAGAAGTTCATACAGAGCCTACTGAGCCTATATTAGCAAACTATGTCAAAAGAAATCATGAATCAAGTCAGATTATAGGAGATAAGGATGCTCTAGTGATGACAAGGAACAAACTGAGATAGAACACATGTCTGATATCCGAGTTTGAACCGAGGATAGTAAAAGAGGCATTAAGCAATGAAGATTGGGTGAATGCTATGACAGAAGAGATTGAACAAATCAAGAAAAATGAAACATGGACACTGGTCCCAAGACCAAAAGAGAAAAATGTAATCGGTACAAAGTGGATTTTTAGAAATAAGCTAAATGAAAAAGGTGAGGTCATTCAGAATAAAGCAAGGCTAGTTTGCAAAGGTTATGCTCAAGAAGAAGGAATAGACTATGGTGAGACTTTTGCACCTGTGGCAAGACTTGAGGGAGTGAGAACATTGTTGGCATATGTTGCTTACAAAAATTTCAAGGTATATCAAATGGATGTTAAATCTGCATTTTTGAATGGTATACTAGAAGAAGAAGTCTATATTGAACAGCCTGAAGGATTTATTGAAGAGAAGAATAAAGATCAGGTATGTAAGTTGAACAAATCTTTACATGGCCTAAAGCAAGCACCTTGAGCATGGTATGAAAGGTTGCACTCTTGCTTAATCAAGATTGGATTTATGAGGACTAGTGAAAACAACAACATGTATATGAAGAACGATGAGGATAATGGAATACTGATTTCAACCATATTTGTTGATGATATTATTTTTTGTGGAAATGATTCTTTATGCAAGAACTTTGGAAATGAAGTGTGCAAAGAATTTGAGATGTCATTAATCAGTGAAATAAAGTATTTTATAGGTTTATAGATACTGCAAATGAAAAATGGGATTTTCATTACTCAATCCAAGTATATAAAGGAAATCTTGAAGAAATTTGGAATGGAGGATTCTAAACCTATAAGTACTCCTATGAATACTAATTGTAAACTATCAAAGAATGATGAATCTGCATCTGTTGATGAGACACTTTACTGATCTATGATTGGAAAGTTGCAATATGTAGTTCACAGCAGGACTGATATAGCACATGCAGTAGGTATAGCTGCAATATTTTCTATAGATCCCAAAGAAACCCATATGACAGCAATCAAGAGAATTTTCAGATACTTGAGAGGCACTGAAGATTGTGGTTTACTATATAAAAAGAGGAATGATTTTAACTTAAAAGTCTATACTGATGCTGATTGGGCAGGAAATATTGATGACAAGAAAAGTACAAGTGGTGGAGCTTTCTTTTTGGGAGAAAGACTAGTGAGTTGGCTTAGCAAGAAACAAGGATGCATTTCACAGTCAACAGTTGAAGCTGAATATGTCGCTGCAACATTGAATTATACCAATATAGCATGGATCAAACAATTGTTGGAACATATGAATGAGACAGTTACTGAGCCAGTAACTATATTTTGTGATAGTACAAGTGCTATTAACATTTCAAAGAATCTGGTAATGCACTCTAAGACAAAGCATATCTCTATAAAGTATCATTATCTAAGAGAAGAAGTTCAAGAAAAGAAAGTTGTGCTAGAGTATGTTAGCACAAAGAAACAAATAGCATATATCTTTACAAAGCCATTGCCAAGGGACACATTTGAGTATCTCAGAAGTAAGTTAGGGGTCCTACCCCTATCTAGTACTCACTGACAGAGTTCGGTGAAAGCATCAATTCTATGACTCTACAGAATACTATTTGTGAGTTGATGCTGATTTACACACTTTAGGAGGTTGCCTAAAGTTGTACAGGAAATAGTGAATGAAGACAAGATGCCCTGACCGAGACTAAGATGATACATTTGTATATGTTTTAACAACAAGGAAATTACTTCACAGGGGAAGTAATCATGGATTAGTTTTACTTTTGGCATTGTTGTCAAAGGGGGAGAAGACTAATGTTAGGGGGAGAAGATTACAGGAGAAGTTTACAGCTCAAGGATAACAGGAGAAGAATAACAACAATCTGAATCAATTGGAATAAATCAAGTTGGTATTGCCATCAATGCCAAAGGGGGAGATTGTTGGCATTACATTAAGTTTGTTGGTATGATGATATTGAGAAGGTTGTTGGAGATTGATGATATAATTGATAAAGGATGATTACTGTCTTAATAATATTATTTTGTCATTGATGTCAAGCAATTGATTTTATGATTCAGTATGATGTTGCCATATCTTAAAGAGTATGTTTTGATGAGTATAAAGATATCGGTAAGTGAAACAAAAAAGAATGTGAAAATGAAGGGGAGTAATAAGTTATTCAATGGGCAACTATTACCGAGTTAGGCAGTGATGTGATTATGTTATTTTGATTGTTTCGATATCCTATATATGTGTATTCAAAGACTGAATAAGAAGGAGAAAAGATTTCATGTAACAGAATGAGTAAAGGTTTGATACTGTTCTATTTTACTAAGCAAGGAGCCAGTCAATAAACACCAAGGTTATCAGTGTCGGTTAAAGAAGAAAGAATGTCTACCGAGTAAAGTTCAGTATTTACCGAGTATCAACCGAGAATGCATTGGATGAATAAATACATTATTAAATGAAGGATGCCAATGAGCTAGAGATTTATAGAAGATTGAAATGTCATGAAAGAAGTTTGTTAAGGATCAACGATAATGAAAATTCAAGAGTTGGATCTACAACACAGATTGAACGGTCATAACCAAGCACAAGTACCAAGGAAGGTATACAAGTTTCAAGGCAAGATAAAATGTTTTTCAGTTTGAAGGATTCAATGAACCTAGTCAAGTTTGAAGATCTGATGGCTAAGATTAATCATGGGAAATGTGATTAAGGAGATTAAGCGGTTAGGAATTGCTTATAAATAAGGAAAAGTTGATGAACAAAGAAAGTGGGCAAATAGCAGAGCAGTGATACTGCAGAGGTGATTACCAAGTACAAAAGATTGAAGAACAGATTGAGAAGCCCAACAAGGAGGAAGATAAGTCTTATGACAAGATTATTTTGAGCACATAGAGTCTGCTTTAACATTTTAGAGGTGAAGTTGCAGATATATTTTATTACTATTATTTATTTTTGTAAGTGATAGAAAATCTCTTAACCGAGTGGACCTAACAGTCTTATTTGTAAATCCTCTTGCAAGGTAACATTTTGAATGAGTGTTTGAAATCCTTTGACAAGGTCACTTCTAACAAAGTGCAAGATTCTGATAGATCTAAGAGAAATCCCTTGACTGGGTCACATCTAGTAATATTCATAACTCAATGATGAACAATAAGTACCAAACCGATACTGAGAGGGGGGGTGAATCAGTACAGGCACAAAAACTTTTCCCAAACCGCTTTGACTGCAAACACTGCAAATATCTGACAAACAGTAACACCAGTCTGAAACAGAGCGCAACCAGTAAAGCTAAGAATGATTGTGACAAGCATTAACCGGTTAATCACTTAGCTTTCCACTCAACTTAATACTACACTTCCACTTCACCCTTATGCACGAATAGGTAATCTATCATCACAAATATAATAATAGCTAGCTCAACATGATTTACCTTCAGACACAAATCACTTAAATCATCACATGAAAAATGCTACACATGACACACAGATTTTTCACGTGGAAACCCAACTGGGAAAAACCACAGTGGGGATGAATACCCTCAAGCTGCTTTTGAACTCTTTAGAAGTCCGCTCTGTTAGGAGCCTAGTCCGGTTATACAATAGGTTCTGCTAGGAACCAATCCTGTTAGAGATCACTCGGTTAAGAGATGGCTAAATACCCGGTTAAGGGTTAAACCCTGTTAGAGGTTACCTTTTTAGAGGATTTCAAGAACTCAATGAGTTTGAGTCACCCTATTAAAGGATTTACATCAAGCTGGTTAAGGCTACCCGGTTAAGGGATTTTCTAACTATTGAAGTGGTTAAAGATCAATAGGTATTACAATGATCTGATAATAGCACTCAATGCCTAATGTAGATCCACTTAAGTTCCTTCCTTCTACACACACATTATGTAGAAATCAATCCTCTTATCTCATCTGGTCTGGCAAGAATCACGTATCTCTACACTTAGATACACACACACCATTTTCCGACAACCTAAACATGAAACACAACATCGACCTTATAGAAAATAGATAGGTCGGTAGCATAAACCCTAAACCCTAAATATTTAGGTTTACTAATATAGTCGGTTCAATCCTGACCGTTAATCACATTTCATAGAATACAACGGTCTTGAACAAATCTCAAGACATTCTCCATCGTTCGTTCTTGACCGCTTCATGAATGCAATAACCCATCACACATTCTCCACCGTTTACAGAGACTTCGCACATTCCCGAGGTAGATAGGATCGATCTCCTTCATGCAAGATCCTTCACGCACTCAAGCTGACGTGGCAACACGATCTGATCTTCATTACAATGCTGACTCATCACACAAGCTTTGAACACTTCAACCGGAAACCCTGAAGTTGAGACTACCAACCGGTAGTCATGCAAAACCTTCATACGCCGGTTCTCATACCAACGTACCAATTTACTTCAAACAAACATACCACTTCACCTTTTCACATATACCGGTTCTCACATATAGCAGTTCTCTTTGCCTATTGCAAATTTCAATATATCGGTTCACTCTTTTCAATATACCAGTTCACTCTTTTCAATATACCGGTTCACTCTTCAGCATATTGACATCAATGACAACATACAATATCATTATATCAACATATTCTGCGCAAATGCCAACAATCTCCCCCTTTGGCATTGATGGCAATATACAAACATATTACCTAGCATCACATCTTCTACTACAGATATACCAGTTCTCATCTTCACATCTTCTCCCCCTTTGAAAACAATGCCAAAGTGGAGGCACAAGTTTTCCTGTTCCACTATGTTACTCCCCTTGAGGAGTAGCATCCTTCAACACATCAATCCTGAAAAATATTGGACACTGCCATACTTGACTGATGTGGAGCACATATTTTCAGTTCACCTCTTGAAGGGGCAACACCCCTAATTCACCTCTAAAGTAGGTAAATATAGCCTTTGGTAGAGGCTTGGTGAATATGTCTGCTAACTACTCCTTACTGGAAACATGTTCCAACACAACCTCCTTGTTCTGAACCTTCTCCCGCAAGAAATGATACTTGAGCTCAAAGTGCTTGGTTCTCGCATGCAAAACCGGATTCTTGGAAATGTTAATTGCACTTGTATTGTCACAAAATATGCTTATCAGTTCAGATACAGGAACTTTGAAGCCATTTAATACATGCTTCATCCAAATAGTCTGAGTGCAGTTCATAAAAGCTGCAACATACTCTGCTTTTTACTGATCCATGAGACCAGTCTACCACCAAGGAAGAATGCACCACCGATTGTGCTCTTCCGGTCATCTACATTACCAGCCCAATCAGCATCTGTGAACACTTTCAAGTTGAAATCATTATTGTATGGATACCATAACCCATAGTCAATTGTTCCCTTCAAATATCTAAGAATCTGCTTGACTGCTACCAAGTGGGATTCTCTTGGGCTTTGCTAAAACCGAGCTGTAATACCCACTGCATGTGCAATGTCCAGTCTTCTATGCACTACATAATGCAACTTACCAATCATTGATCGGTAATCCTTCTCATTTACCAATGCCGAGTCATCCTCTTTTGATAATTTACAACCGGTCACCATTGGTGTACCAACCGGTTTACTGTATTCCATGCCAAAGGTCTTCAACACCTCTTTGACATACTTGGACTGAGTAATAAAGATTCCACCTTTCATTTGTTGAATCTGCAGCCCAATGAAGAGCTTAATCTCCCCTATGAGTGACATTTCAAACTCCGTTTTCATCTCATCAGCAAATTCATGACTCATCTTGTCATCACCTCCAAAGATGATGTCATCAACAAATACTTCATAGACCAGAATCTGATCTCCTTCTGATTTCAAGTAGATATTTCTATCTTCACTTGTTTCAAATCCAATCTTCACAAGATGGGAGTGCAAGCATTCATACCATGCTCTAGGTGCCTGCTTCAGTCCATACAAGGCTTTATGTAGCCTACACACCATGTCACTATTTTCTGATAGGGCAAATCCATTTGGTTGTTCTATGTACACCTCCTCTTCAAGTATTCCATTTAGGAATGCAAATTTTACATCCATTTGATATACCTTGAATCCTTTAAAAGCTACATATGCAAGAAGACTCCTTCCAATCTTTCTACTGGAGCAAAGGTTTACCCATAGTCTTCTCCTTCTTCTTGGGTGTATCTTTTACACACTAGTCTGGCTTTGTTCCTTACCACTGTGCCATCCTCATTTAGCTTGTTTCTGAAAACCCATTTGGTTCCAATGACATTTTTATGCTCCGGTCTGGGTACCAAAGACCATGTACCATTCTTCTCTATCTGGTCAAGTTCCTCCTCCATTGCCTTGATCCAGTCTTCATCTTTATGTGCCTCTTTGAATGATTTAGGCTCAAATTCAGAGATCATACATGAGTTTTCTCTGACCTTTCTTCTTGTAAGAATTCCTGCATCTTTGTCTCCTATGATCTGCTTTGGATCATGATTGAGTTTGACATACTTAGGTATGTTCTTAACAGATTCTTTTTGCTTTTCTTCTTCATCCTCATCTTCATCAGCATCAGCATCCACCGATGTAGGAACACAATTACTGGTACTGGGCTGATTTGCAACCGGTTCCAAGAAGGTTACTACCGGTTCATCTCCTACTTGCTCACTGTCGGTTTCCTCAGGTTTCCCAGAGTTTTCATCAACCCTAACATTGATGCTTTCAACAATTCATTGAGTCCTATTGTTGAAACATTTGAGAGCTTTACTCTTGGTGGAATATCCTAGGAATATTCCTTCATCACATTTTGCATCGAACTTGCTCTGATGTTCACTCCTCTTGATATAACATTTGCTACCAAACATTCTAAAGTAGCTTACCACTGGTGTCTTACCGGTCCAGTACTCATAAGGAGTCTTATCCTTTCCCTTTTTGATGAGTACCCGGTTTATTGTGTAGACTGCAGTGCTCACCGCTTCTCTCCAAAAGGTGTGAGAAACTTTTCCTTGGATCAACATAGTTCTAGCTGCTTCAACCACAGTCTGGTTGTTTCTCTCTGCTAAGCCATTCTACTGTGGAGTCCGAGGGGTAGATAGTTGCCTCTTGATGCCATTCTCTTCACAATATTTGTTGAATTCACAGGAAGTGAATTCCCCTCCTTGATCAGTTCTAAGGCATTTGATTCTTCTACCACTTTCCTTTTCTACCAATGCTCTGAAAGCTTTGAACTTTCCAAAGGCTTCAGACTTGTCCTTCAAGAATGTGACCCACATCATTCTTGAGCAATCATTTGTAAGAATCATAAAATACCTATCTCCCTGCACACTCCTAGTTTTCATAGGACCATACAAATCAGTATGCACAAGATCAAGTAAGTTGTCATTTGTGAAGGATTTACCTTTGAAGGTTGAGGAAGACATTTTCCCCAGTTGACATTCTCTGCACAAAGGATTTTCCGGTTTGCTCAACATCGGCAGTCCTCTAATTGCCTTGATCTTACTGGCCTTCACAATATTATCAAAGTTTACATGGCAGAGTCTCCTAT
This sequence comes from Cryptomeria japonica, assembly GCF_030272615.1. Lineage (NCBI taxonomy): Eukaryota > Viridiplantae > Streptophyta > Pinopsida > Cupressales > Cupressaceae > Cryptomeria > Cryptomeria japonica. The sequence goes on from NC_081409.1 coordinate 398,663,345, forward strand.
GCCATATCCATCTGTCATCAAACTTAGCCATAAGACATGTACTTATATTTTCATTTAGCTGAAATAAGTTACCTTTGGTCTGCATACCAGTGGCCATCAAATCACCATTCTTTCCTTTGATTTTGCACGCTCCATTTTTGAATTCTAGAGTGAGTCCACTGTCATTCAGATGGGCAACACTCAATAGATTGTGTCTAAGACCTTCCACCCAATACACATTGTCAGAACTGCTCTTTCCATTTAGAGAGATGGACGCTCTTCCTCTGACCATACATGGTGCATCATTACCAAAGCAATCCACACCACCATCACATTCTTCCAAAGATAGAAACTTGCTCTGGTCACCAGTCATATGATGAGGACAGCCACTGTCAATAATCCACTCATTAGAATTATCAAAGAGGAGACAAGAGTCTTCTTTTCTGACACATCTTCCTTTACTGCAGCAAATACAATATCTTCATTTTCTTCATCTTCCGATTCCTCATCTGTGACACCTTCATCAACTGCAACAAAACAGTTTCTCTGGTTTCCTCCTTTGAATTTCTTGAACCTCTCCGATTTGTCCTTATTGTCACCATTAGGACAGTTTATAGCAATATGTCCTATCCGGTTACAAGAAAAGCATTTCAAAGGGAGCTTACCTCTGTATTTACCGGTTCCTTTAGGAAGTTTCTTGGCAAGAAGAGCTTCAAATTCCATCAGGATCTCCTCATCATCCATTCTCTACTCTATCTTGGTTCACCACTAGTTCTTGCTTCTTTTCCTTTTCTGGATGGTACAGCAGAAGCTCTAAAAGCTGATTCAGTCTTTTGAACATTGCCATCAAAAATATTTAGCTCATAGGCTGTCAATTTTGCAATGATGGAGTCTAGGGATACCTTAGTCTTGTCTATTGATCTCAACTCCTGAATATCAGCAACCCTTATTGCATAGACCAGTAATAAGGATCTTAGAACTTTGCTTACCATAGTGGAATCTTCCATTTTTACCACCTGCACTCTTGATATCTCCAACAACAATTTTGATTCTTATTCTACACTACTGAATGGTCTCACCTTCAACTATCTGCATGTCTTCAAACTTTCCTCTAAGGCTTTCTTCCTTAGCTTGTTTTACATGCTCATCACCGCCATAGATATTCTCAAGAGTGTCCCATACTTATTTGGGATTATCTTTATCCTGGACATCAATAAACTCAATGTCAGATAAGCTGCTGATTAGGGCTTCCATGACTTGCCCATTCTCCTGTATTTCTCTCTTTTGATCATCGGTGAGAGTACCGGTAGGAATAACAAAAGCACTCTCAACATAGCTCCAGTGTTGAACACCCATGCTTCTGATGTAAATATTCATTCTGTCCTTCCAAATTTTGAAGTTATCTCTGTTGTACTTTGGACCTTCTCTCTTCATCATTACAATAGGGTCTTTCCCTCAAGCGGTTAATCTTACAACACAGAGGACCTGGAGGACGCTCTGATACCAATTGATAACTCAATGATGAACAATAAGTACCAAACCGGTACTAAGAGGGGGGGGTGAATCAGTACAGGCACAAAAACTTTTCCCAAACTGGTTTGACTGCAAACACTGTAAATATCTGACAGACAATAACACCGGTCTGAAACATAGTGCAACTGGTAAAGCTAAGAATGACTGTGACAAGCATTAACTGGTTAATCACTTAGCTTTCCACTCAACTTAATACTACACTTCCATTTCACCATTATGCATGAATAGGTAATCTATCATCAGAAATATAATAACAGCTAGCCCAGCATGATTTACCTTCAAACACAAATCACTTAAATCATCACATGAAAAATACTACACATGACATATAGATTTTTCACGTGGAAACCCAACTGGGAAAAACCACGGTGGGGATGAATACCCACAAGCTGCTTTTGAACTCTTTAGAAGTCCGCTCTATTAGGAGCCTAGTCTGATTAGAGACTGTTACAATAGGTTCTGCTAGGAACCGATCTTGTTAGAGATCACCCGGTTAAAAGATGGCTAAATACCGGATTAAGGGTTAAACCCTGTTAGAGGTTACCTTGTTAGAGGATTTTAAGAACTCAACGAGTTTGAGTCACCCTGTTAAAGGATTTACAGCAAGTTGGTTAAGGCTACCCGGTTAAGGGATTTTCCAACTGTTGAAGTGGTTAAAGATCAACAGGTATTACAATGATCTGATAATAGCACTCAATGCCTAATGCAGATCTGCTTAAGCTCCTTCCTTCTACACACACATTATGCAGGAATCAATCCTCTTATCTCATCTGGTCTGGCAAGAATCATGTATCTCTACACTTAGATACACACACACCATTTGCCAACAACCTAAACATGAAACACAACATCGACCTTATAGAAAACAGATAGGTCAGTAGCATAAACCCTAAATCCTAAACATTTAGGTTTACTAATACAGTCGGTTCAATCCTGACCGTTAATCACATTTCATTGAATACAACAGTCTTGAACAGATCTCAAGACATTCTCCATCTTTCGTTCTTCACTTTTTCATGAATGCGATAACCCATCACGTATTCTCCACCATTTATAGAGACTTCGCACATTCCCGAGGTAGATAGGATCGATCTCCTTCATGCAAGATCCTTCACATGCTCAAGCTGACATGGCAACACGATATGATCTTCATTACAATGCTGACTCATCACACAAGCTTGGAACGCTTCAACCAAAAACCCTGAAGTTGAGACTACCAACCGGTAGTCATGCAAAACCTTCATATACCAGTTCTCATACCAACGTACCAGTTTACCTCAAACAAACATACCGCTTCACCTTTTCACATATACTGGTTCTCACATATACCAGTTCTCTTTTCCTGTTGCAAACTTCAATATATTGGTTTACTGTTTTCAATATACCGATTCACTCTTCAACATATTGACATCAATGACAACATACAATATCATTATGTCAACATATTCTACACAAATACCAACAGTGTTTATGTAATCTTTAACAGGATTGACTTTTAACCGAGCATACTCTAGAAGAGTATATTTTCTTAGTGGGTTTGAAATCCCATAGTGGTTTTTCCCTATTTGGGTTTCCACGTTAAATCTGGTGTTAAATGTGTTTTGATGTTTCAAGTTTATCAATTTATGAGTTTGAATGATTTACAGTCATAGTTGCATATCAAGTAAATTCTACTGAGGTTGAATCTGATGAATATTTTATATTGTGAGTTTATCTGATTCACCCCCCCTCTCATCTAACTAACAGACGGGACAATACAATGTCCAACATGTTGGAGATATAAGGATGTTTGAACATGAAGGTTTCATTGCTGATGATGATTTCATTTCCTCTGAAGAATTTGATACATTTTTATACCAGCATAAAGGAATACACATTAGGACTATTATGAAAGAGAAAATAGAGGAGGAACAAGCCCAAAGGTTACAAGAAGAGGTGGACCTTGCTAAGAAAGAAATGACACCTAAGAAAGGAATGCAGCTACTCAAGGATGTTGGTGTGTTAATCTACTCAGGGTGGGACATGAGGTCTGCATTGCTATTTGACGGTTTCCTCAAGAAGCAAGATCCCAACAAGCGGATCATACTAGATGAGATAAACAAGATCTTTATGGGCTCAGGATATGATCCAAATCAAAAGGTTCTCATAATATGGGCCTTGTATCTGAAGAAGAAGAGACCCATACTTGTTGATACAGATCAAGTTTTTGGCCACCTGATGATCCAACAAGTTGGGAAAACTGATCCCAGAATCACAGCCAAATTGAATGTGGATGTAGAAAAACTGAATCAGGAACAAATAGAGTTTTTGGTCAAAGACAACAACACTTACAGAGGCTTGTATGAGAAGGCTACTGAAGAAATTCAGAGGCTACAATGATAGTTGTCACAAAAGACTCCTATTATGGGGCAATATGAAATAGATACGGGTTTTCAACCTGACCTAAGGTTCTTAGATGCTATATCTGATGCTACCTACTAGAGGATAAAGGCTGAAAAATTAGCAAAGCAATTAACCAGTCCCCAACATAAGATGAAAAAATTGGCGAACGATGTCATTGAGCACAGGTTCAAAGCTATGTTGCCACATGCTAACCAATATTGGAAAGTATACACAGGGACTGTGAAATCTCTAAAAGAGCATGAGAGATTAAAGGCGAGATTGCAAGATGTACTGAAGGACAATGAGGCCATGACTGCAGAAGAAAGAGTTCAAGGGGACCAATACCTGATGGAGCATGACAAATACACAGACACACTGAATAAAGATCTCCAAACATTGGATGAAGACTGTTTTGCAACAATATCGGTTGTCTACAAGGAAGGTGAACTAGATCCATTAGAGCAATGGCAAAAGGAATTTGCATGGATTAAGGAGAAAGTCATGGCCAGATTTAACCAGGATGAAGATGTAGCCCCACATGTCAACCAAGCAATGTTTGATCTCTTTTCATTGGAGACATATATGAAAAGAAAGAGTGTGGCCGTTAGATGCTATAAGAGTGACAGTTATACTAATCATCTTGGCATGCTTAATCTATTTATCTTTCACTTTGTTAAGCAACTGTAATTAGGTTGTTAATGATGAGGAGACATAGCTTCTCATAGAATAGGTGTTTCTCACTTATTTATATGAGCAAATTTTTTAAAATAGAGCAATTATTAGAATAGAAGATATCAGACAAATACTATAGCCTCTGGCATACCATTGTACCATTTTGGAAGCTTTAATAGAATCAATCATTTTTCTCTGCATATGTGTTGTGGATTATCTCATTTTCTGTAGGTAGTTGTTTGTGATATTATCTAAAGGAGATAAGGTTATTTGTATTCTTACAGTGAAGTTTATTTTTTTATGTTATAAACTTGGATTAAAAGGATCTACTTGTGAATTGTAATTGTTCTTTGTAGTCCTTCCTTGGATGGCCCTTTAAGGTTAAGGTTAAATTCATTCAAGAGGTTTATGATATAAACATCTAGCAGATCTAATAAGAAACAGCAACTAACAGATTTACCAAACGGGGTAGGTTTAAAAACTGTCTCACAAATCCCACATCAAGTCCTAAAGAAATATAAGACTCTGTAGCCCAAATAATAGATAAGACACTGGTCGTTCACAAATCACAACCATTGCCATACTAATTACCTTTGCATTAAAACTATAGGATAATTGAGTAGGATTCATAGAACCAATTAGCAATAGTATATATACATATAAATTTCAAGTACAAAGATCGAATAGCTTTCACAACAACAATCTTGAACTCATATAAAAGCCACCTATCCTAGGAACCTATGCCATTCTGAGGTAGGGAAGAATTTATATCAAGATACTCAATCTGCTATAAAAAGAATTAGTCATTCAAAGCTACTAGTGAATAGATATACCCGCCTAGGTCTTGCGGAGCCTAAAGTGAGGGAGTTAGTAACCAAAAAGATTCACTCTATAAGTTGGCCAAGTCAAATTGGAGAGTTTGATCATAGGAGTTGGCATTTCCTTAGAACATATCCAATCTGTTGATTTGAGGTCCAACAACCTCTATGATTTGTATTATTCCCTCGATTACTGTTGTTGCCTTGGGTATTGTTATTGGTTTGGGTTTTGTTGTTGGTGTTTGAAGTTGAAGGTCCCTGATTGGTATTTTGCAGATAAGTGTTAGTGCCTTGGTGAACACTTTTTTTATGTTTGTTAGATTGTGGATTACCCAATAAAGCCAATAGTGGTTGTTTGGACTTCATATCATTAGTATCATCTCCTCCCTCATTAACAACGATTTTCTTTTTGTTCCAGAATCGGGATTTGTCTAAAGTGTTGTTGTTGTTTTGGTTGTTAAAGTGAGTGTTGGATGAATTAGTTCCTTCATTAAAGAACTTCAATGTTCCTTTCCTGATGCAGGCTTCCTCTACTTGGATTCCATTTTCGATCAACTTAGCAAAAGATGGTATGCACTGGAGCTTGAGTAGATAACTCATCTCACTATTTAGATTGTCGATAAAGATCTCCATCTTTTGCTTTTCAGACCATCTCGAGGATATCTCGAAACCATACATCTCCAATACTGAAGAAACACCATGAATGTTTCATTGTTTTTCTGTTTGGTATTACATACATCCAACATGGTGATCATGTGTTGAATATTATAGGAGTACTGTGTGATAAATTTGTTTACCAACTCATCAAAGGATCTGATGCAAGGTGTAAGTCTAGACAACCACTCCATTGTTTTCCCTCCCAAACTTCTTGGGAATAGCCTCATTAAGTAAGTGTCATCGTGAGAAAGTTCTAGGCTTATGGTACAAAATTCTTGAACATGATTGCGGGGATCACTTTTACCATCGTATTTGTCGTATTTTGGTACATCTGAATTCAGGGGAAAAGGTATCATGTTTAATCTCCTGTCAAAGGGGTAAGGACAAATTTTGTCCAAGGAGTATCGCACTGTTGTCCCTTGTTGCATGTCATGCATTTGTCTTTTCAGCATTTGGATTTGTTGTGTAAGACCGACCATGGGTGCATTTGTTTGCTGAGGAAAAGCTTCTTCCCTTTCATTATCCCTAGTTTGGGCATGGTTGTGTTTAGGTATGATTTCAGGATCATGTGTTTATTCTTCTCTCTGTTGTTCTTGATAGGCATAATTTCGAGACCTTGTCCTAAAACTTTGTTCGTCGACCTTCCTTAAGTTTTTAGTATTGAAATCTTCAGGAAGTCTAACTCCTTTTCTAGTTAGCATGAGCATATATTTTTCTTTGTCAACTTTAATGAGTCTTTCCATGAGCTTTTGGAATGAGGGGTTTTCTTGACATTCCTCAGTGATTTTTGTATCTCCCAGATCAGTATAATCGAAAGGGTTCGATAATCTACAACCCATACTTGACTCTGGTTATGGTTCACTTTGCTTATTTCTTTGAGAGCGAGTGACAACATGCATCTAGTAAAAGCTTTCGGTGGCAAAGGGGATAAAATCTTATTCTTCTTGCTTAGGGGTTGGTGGTTCGGGTCGAGCTACGTTATAAGTGATGCAGAATCATGGGAATAAAGCGGGATTAATCTTTCCTCCACGATTTAAGCATTGGTTGAATGCCTCTTTCTGAATGTAATCTCTGCTTCTTAAGGGTTCTTTATCAAACTTGTTTGATTTGCCTCGAAGATATAATCGCATATGACGCAAGAATGTGGGATGTGATTTAAAAATTTGGCGATTGATATAGAGAAACTTATTCCATTTGGCAAGTTTTTTAGAACTAGGTTGTCTCTTCTTCAACTTACTTTTGTGATGAAGACCCATTCTTCTCAAAATATGAGGAGTGGTCATACAGGAATGAACAATGGTTTCCTTCGATGTTGGATTGAGATACTTTGTTTGAAAAAATCAAGCTTACTTCATCAAGTAGAGGTTTAGATCTGCCCCCATGACAAAGTGCATCAAATGATATGGATAAGAGTCTCCTGGTATGGAAACTCGATTTGAAAACTTAACGTTTAAACTCAATATGTTGTTTGTTTGATAGAATCTGTTAGATGGCGGACCTTTTGATCAATGTGATGGTACTGCCTGATTTTGATTGGATGAAGTTTTACCATGTGCTAGTTTTAGATTCAACAATTTTGCTTTAAGGATGCTTGTTTGATTTTGGAAAATGTTTTCTTTGATGACTTGGTTCGGATTCTGACTGGCGAGTTTGACAAAAGGCCCAAAAGGGTGTTCAGGAATGGTGATGAAATTTTCTTAAAATGCCTGGTTTACTCTCTGATTTTCTTTGTTTTAACCATGCACTAAAACAAAGACTGGATGTGCTATCTGATGATCTAGATGCGCTATAGGAAATTCCCTATGTGATAAGCTGCCTATGTTATGCACTAACTCAAAGTTTTGAAATTGTTGCTTACTAGGAAGATTATGCGATAATATGTCTCGATCAAGCGTTGTTGTTTAGACCAAAAGTGCTAAGTTAAACTTCTTATGCTCTATACTGATTCTCAAAAATGCTAATATGGTTATACAACGAACTACTGAAATGTTTACCAGTTTGACAACTATTTATGCACTATTTTGATTGATGAAAGCTCTAAGTTCTAGTTTGCATGCGCTATAAGATGGTCAATACATGCTAGGAGGTTGCTCCTACGTGCTAAACTGCCCTGATTGCTTTGTTGTTGGCTGTTTTTAGAAATTTTTAACACTTGTTTGTTTTGATGGATGATTTTCTGAAAGTAACTTGAAAACGTGGCATAAAAGAAATAACCAATTTTTCTTATGCTCAACAGATAGTGTATGTTCTGTGAGGATGTGTTCAAATCCCCAATGTTTTCACAGGTTTGGATACAAGTAAGACAAATCAGATATACTCTTTATTCAAGGGTCATCAACAATACCATATCCCACTAGTCTCGATACTCTGTCAGCTCAAACAACCGTGTCACCCCCTAAGGGGTGCCCTTTTTTTTGCCTTTTGCCAAAAATTAACTCAAAGTGAATTGCTTCACAATTGAGTAGTTATCTTGGGAGATATATGGTGAGTAATCTTGGGGGTAGATTCTTCCCCACCCTTCCACTATGATATTGGAGATGTTTGGATACTGTCTCGACTCAAAGTTTCTATTTCTAAAGTTTTTAATCATGCTTCATGTTCAGTCTTCAGTGATAAACTCCCTCGGGAGGCTTCCCAAACTTTAGAACAAAGGCTTTACGAATCATAAAGATACCGGGGGAAGGCTAATCGTTGAGCAAAACCGTTGAAAGGACTTTCGTCAACCTCCACTTTTGATTATAGTGGGTTGGAACACTTGGCGATAAAGTCATTTCCCACTTACGTCGTTCTCCTCTCACCGACCATTTAAATGGCACTCTAAGAGCAACTCAGGAGGGAAGGTCTGCTAAAGGATGTAAATACTTGAAATGAAGAAAGCATAAGAGTGGTTTGGCTTTTTGATCACCCAGATAAGGGGAGAGCATATACTCTCCACTTTCGAGACAAGGCAAACAATGGTTCTTTTTAACTTTCAAGACAATGATTTTCTAATTTCTAGTTGGATATTTTTCTCCAAAAATCATGGTGTAATTTTAACCTTTCATAGAAAAGTGTGTATTTCCAAAAACATTTGAATAAACCTGGTCAACAAAGCAAATCATGATTTGGTCAACAAAATTTAAAGTCGATAGGGGAAAAATTTCCCTCTTTGTTTTGCATAAAATGAAGATGAGGTTCTTTTACCTTTGCAAAATAAAATTGATCCTTTTAGACATCAAAGGAAGATGAAGTTCGTTTTATCCTTGCTGAAAGTAAATTTGTTTTGTTCTTTTTAGAGCCCCAAAGTGAAGTGTTTTTTCCTTTTCTAACTTGCAAGAAAGCAAAAGTGAATTTTGTTGTTCTTTTTACCTTGCAATAAAGAAAAGATGTATTTTTCCTTTTAAACACCAAAAAGAAGTCTGAGGTTCATTTTAAGACTCCAAAATGAAAATATGAGGTTTATTTTAACTTGTACAAAAAGGGAGAGTGAATTCTTTTTAACTTTTTTTGAAAGAAAGTAAAAAAAAAAAGATAAAACTTCTAAACTAACTCCTTCCCTTGCACAAAAAAGATTAGAACCTGCATGAAATTCATCAGGAATCAAATGTTAGTGTGGGCTTACACAAGCCTAAAATTATTTTCCTCGATTACAAATTTTTCTTTTCTTCTACCTCTATGTGCTACACTGTTACACCAATGCGCTACAAGAATACACAAACGCGCCACAGAATAGACCCTATGTGCTAAGATGATCACTGGATGTGCTAGACTGGTTTCTTAATGCGTTGTGATTTTACAGTTGTTAGTCAGAAGTGTTATGTGCTAACCTAAGTTCTTAATGTGCTAATGTTAGAGTCTAATGCGCTAAACGGTGAGCGAGATGCGCTAGCAAATAGTTTCTAAGCACTAAAAGAAGGCTCCAATGTGCTAACTTAGATTTTTCATGTACCTGCAATATCACTCCTGCATTAAAAATTATGTTTTATGGGGTCGAGCCCCACGGTGGGCGCTAGAAATGTGTGCGGGCAAAGTGGTGCGAAGAAACATAAATTTCGGTCTCAAAAAGGTCCACACACCAACGGGACTCTTGGTGCAAGTTATGGAGCTATATTGAATAGCTCAACTCCCCAAGGGACGTTCCATTGTTCTCTATCTCACAGGATCCCTCAAGTCAATGCCTTTTCTCTCAGATCACTGAGCAAAGTGACTTTAGGAATGACAACTCCAAGAATGAGGGATGTTTGATCAACTTAATATGAATGCATTCCTGGTTATGCATGATATTAAATCTAATATGATTTAAAGTAGCATGGATATGATGATAAGATAAAATATTAGTAAAAGTCTATCCTAACATGATATACTAGTCTAATATGAGAGTGATATGATAATGGAAATGCTTCTTAAAATGCTTATTAAGATGATTTCTATTCAAAGAGAGGCTAAATGCTTGATTTAAAAATAATTATGGATTAGATGCATAAAACTTGGATACTTAGTAAAATGTCTATAAGTTTGATACTAAAGACTTGGATATGAAAATGAGAGAATGAGAGCTCTATTTATAAGAAAAATAGGGCAATGGATGGTCAAGATTGGATAATCTTAACAAGGGCCGGGATTGAAAGTTATCAATCCATGTTTACAATTCTCACTAATGAAAGGTGACAATTGTCAACAAAAGACTACTTGAGAGGAGATGTAAGAAGCATTAAATGCTTGAGAAGACATGATGGTTACCTAAGGAGGTAAGCTTTAAGGTTAGGTTAAGGTTATTCATTGGATAAAGTTTTTACCCAAATGATAAACTCGTGTGCAAGGGTTAAAGGGATAACCAAGGTTAAAGCCATGAATACTTGATGAGACCCTTGGGTTAGATGAAGGTTGAGTTAGAGAGAAAGTCTCTAATCATGCAAGAAGGTTGAGTTAATCATTAATGGTTATGAAAACTTTAAAGGTTAACTTGTTGAAGATATAAAGCCTTTAATGGTTTTCAAAGACTTTGAGGGTTTGAGAAGTGACTTCCCTTTTCTTAGGGATGTGACAGTATTTAGGAGATGGATTAGGCTAATTTAGAAGTGATTAGAAGAATCTAGAAGGGGGTCTAGAGAGGCAAGTGGGAGATGTAGGATTTTGCAAGTGGATGGAGGGGAATTTTAATTAAAATAAAGTACTTTATTTCAACAAAAATAAATGCAACTTGCATAAATACAAGTGGGGGATTTAAATAAATAAATTAGATTTATTTACTTGCAAGGGTCAATTTAATTAAATGTAAATATAATTAAAAGGGGAGAAAGGGGAGTTAATTACATAAAGTGATTTATTTAATTCAAGGTTATGACAGGCTTAGGTGAACTTAATTAAAGAAATTGAGTAATTCATTTAATTAAATAGATGAATGTGAATAATTTAATTAAATGGAGGAATGAGGTTAAAATGAATATTAAATATTCACTTAGGAAAGTGGTCATTTTTATATGTCTACAATTATATATTATGATTACCTACTAAAACCTTGACATTTGGATATTCGTCCTTATTACTCATCCAAAAATATTTTGACATTTATCCTTAAAAATATCCTCATTACATATTTATGTATTCATATCTTGAATAAAATAAAATAGTTCTAAATAATTGAGAAAAATATTCCAAAAACTGCTAAGTGGTGGTAAAAATATTAAGAATAACACCTTCATAAATGTGAGAGATGTCATTATTGCCTTTGCATTTGAGTTTACAATTTTTTTTTGTTAAATTCATTGTTCCTTTTATACTGTATATGAGAATATACAAATCAATTATGCTAATACCCTTAAAAGTAGAATCTTCAAGAACTTTGTTAGAATAGAAAATGATAACAAAAGCAACATAATACTAAATTCATAACACTTTCTTTATGAGAGATTATATATATATATATTAGTGTTAGAAAAATTATGCCATGACTCATGCACATTTGTAATCATGAATAGAGAGAGAGAGAGTACATGTCGATGGAAGTGAATCCAGCCATTTTGGCTCCAAAATGACAGTATGGTGTGCATAACATGCAAGTTAGTCACATGATTTACATCGTAGATTTTGCAAACAATGGCTGTGATTGACTAACATATGAATAACACAGTGTACGATTTGACCATTTTGAAGCCAGAATAGCTATGGGCGATGGAAGGCAAGCTAGACACAGAAAGTTAGTGGCATTTTTGAATTTCTTGCCTGACATGATTGAACTATTGGAATTAATGGTCATATTATTTCCATCATTGGCACGTAGAATTTTTTTTAAATTATGTTGTAAGGAAAGAATATCATTACACTTTGTCACTCATTGGCAATTTGATGATACCACAACAAAATCAAAGATCGTCTTAAATTCTTCGAAGCAGAGAAAAAATAGTCAAATTTGTCGCATCTTTTACTTTCACTTAAGCAGATTTGAGAATAATTTTACATCACTTTAGAGCTTTGGGTGGTTTAATGGCAGAACCTTTGATTATTTCTTGAAGATTATCTTAAATTCTCTGAAGTAGAGAAAAACATAGTTGGATTTGTCACATCTTTTACAGTGCTTTAGAGTTTTACAAGGATTAATGATAGTTCTAGTCATTCCTCTTGAATCTTTAGGATTGTCGTGTTTTTAAATCTATATTCTTATTATTAAGCTAAAAATGAGATTTAATTTTTACTATCTTTTCCTTTCCCAATGAAAATGAAATTCATTTTGAGTTGAGGGACATGTGAAACATCCCTTAGTAGCCAACTATTTCTATTTTTCAATTTCAAAGAAACATCTCGTTTGCCAACAATATAAAAAGGTTATGTTGAACCCAAAGTATGACTGAGAGGGGGGGCAGGGGGGTGCAGGGGATGAGACAGTCCAAATAGAAATTAATGCAACACATAAACAATTAATCAATAACACATATTCAACACATGAACACACAAATTTTCTACGTGAAAAACCCAAATAGGGAAAAACCACGGTGAGCACCTGCCCACAAAAATATATCCACTATGTATAATTGATTACAATGAAAAGAGATCACTGCTCTAGACTTGCAAGCTAAGGCTAATTTCTCTTGGGGAAAGATACAAAAGAGGACTTGCAAACTTGAAGCTAACTGCAACACGGAAATATACAAAAATGATATGAAAAGAAGTATCTCCTGATCATGAAGTTGTCTTTAAACTTTGTATCAAGCGACCAACATCAACACAAACAACTCAGGCCTCAACTGTAAACACTTTTTCTGATATCTTTGTCACAATCTCAGCATAATTTGTATATCATTTGAACACAACTCTTCTTCTCTACTCTTCACTGAACCACAATGATTATCTTCACATCACACATCTACACTCCACACCTCATCTCTCTCTCAACTCAAACACATTCATTCTTATATACAAGATAGACCATCAAAGATTGAACCAAGTCGGCCTGAACAAAAATAAACCTTTTGGACTAAAAAAACACACATTGATCCACTCCAGGAGAAAGAGGGGACCATCTTTCAAAGATCAATTCACCGATCCACAATCACCAAAACAAAAAAAATAGCATATCAACACACTACACATCCATATAAGTTGCAATTAACGGTCAAAACATATCCTCCAATACAAATAACTCTAATCTAAATCTCCACACGCTACGATGAGACCCCATAACACATTAAAAAATCTTCCACAAAACATATATGGACCTAAGGATAGGTCTAACATAGAATATCACAACCGGCTATAAATAATGCCACAACACCTAGAGAACACAACAATATTTTTGAACCATAGAACTAACATATCATCCATGATACCAAAACTATATCCAAATAAGATAACAATAACAAACAACATTAGCAACACTTTTCGGACCTAAACACTTTTGTTTAACAATCAATAGAACAATTGCATCACCAACACAACAAGATATCTCTGCACCAAAGACATTCCAGACCAACACCAATCCGGAACAACAAGTTCAACATCAATGACAACCACAACAACACATACTTCCAATAGGTTCTTCACCACCAATATAAAACTTACCAAAATTACCTTCTTGATTATCCCTACATGAAGAGGCATGAAACAATGATCTATAATCAAGCACCTAAATATTTTTTGTAGCTTCTCCAATGGGAAAAACACAAACACCTACATCCTCTTCCTATGTATAATTCACTTCATTTTACTTTGGTTAATTTTCAACCTTCTTGAATAATTTCTTTTGATGTGGCCTTGATTTCCATAGTACCAATAATCATTGTTTCCACCTCTTCAATTCAATCTCTTGTTGGATTTTGATCTTCCTCTATTGTTATGTCTTCCTCTTTCTTGTGATTTCCCCTTGTTGTTGGTTATCAAAATATTTTTAGATGAACTTCCTTGATTCCTCCTCCTCGTATCCTTAATGAGAATAGTCTCAATGACATCATCAATTTTTAATACACTTCCCTTATTGTCAGACACCAAGTTGTCAACAACCACAACAACTCCTTCCTAGCTACCAGGTAGACAACACAATTAAAAAAATGGCCTCAATTTAACCATCCAAATTAATGCTCATATAAATTAATTGGTTGATCAATGTGTTATATCATTTAAATGTTTTGACACATAATTACCATCTTCCTTCATCTTCAAATTGTACAATTTCTTAATTAGAAAAACTTTGTTTAATGTAGTTGGATAAACGATCCCAAAAACCTTTCACTATCTTCTCAATTGCAACATTAAACAATACATTGTTGGAGAGGGAAAGAATTATGGTCATCGCCACCTCCTTATCCAATTTCTCCTACTCATTGAACATCATAGTTGGCTTTTTTTCCCTTCCTTCGAGCACTATTGCAAGTTCTTTTTGAACCAACAATGTTTCTAGCTATAGCTTCCATATTTTGAAGTTTTGCCTTGATAATTTTTCTATTGCTTCTATTGTTCACCAAATCTGGTTAACCCAAGTTCACCTACAATCCTTCTATGAAATGGCCAATTTCAATCTATAGAACACATTAGGACTTGGACAACATAACATAGGACCCTAACTGATCCTCCTGTACTTCAGGTTTTGCTAGACCTAGGGGGGACACCCTCTTGATGCATTAAATACAAAAGTTACAGACATATGGCAACATCAAACAATAAGCAAATAGATCATTCCACAAACCCAACCAATTAGAAATACACTACAAATTGGCTAAATCTGTATAAACAATAGATGAAACAAGGCTTGGAATGAAAAGAACACAACCCCTAAAAAGAAAGGGAAATAGATTTTCTTTAAATTTGTGAATATGAAAATATCCTCAAAACTTTCAAAGACCAGTGCCTTGTTCATTGGGCATGGAGTCACACACAGAACTCCAAAATGCAAATCATAGCTGTAAATTTGTTTTCCTTACAAAATATTCCTGCATCAATACCTTATACTAATGCATTACTCAATTCCTTCACAAAATTATTAGATCTAGGATACATATTCCATTATTTATGACTGATTATAGAATTTAAAACCTTCATTGAAGGATACCTACAAACAGTCACAACAATCTCCTAGAAATTGATAAATTCCATCCTCCTTGAGGATTCAATTTATAACAATGAAATACATGCCTAGAGACAATATTGTGTGAAATTTACTCATGCCTAACACAAGTAAGACCTACAACTAGAAAACAATCTACAATACTACAATGTAACCTCTATACCCTGAAAAGACCTATAGAATTTTACAAAGTTTTGAAAAGAGATTCAGAACTGGAAACCATGAAAATCTGGAGCACTTCCTCCAAAATTCTAGAACCCTTACAAATGAGAGGAAATGGGAATATGAAGAGGAGGGAAAAAGATTAGGTCTGCATAACACATTGCCAAGTGTCCCCTTTCTCTAACTAAATACTTTCCTTTCTCCGTCCTGTGGAAATTGCTCTCAAAATATCTGAGATCTATTGAAACTAATTCTATGGGTGAATTCCTCATTTCGAGAGCTTTCCGGTGATATATAATACTTGCCATTTCGGGCAAAAAAAAACCCTGGGCGAATTAATCACTCAAATGGATCCATCATTTAAATTTTTTATTTTTACCTATAGTCTCAACTATGCAATTTAACTTTAATTTTTCACCATTTTTTGGCCTGACGCCCTGCACGTGGCAGCCTGCGATTCGCTCATGCTCCACTGGGATAACACCTCATCGCCACCTCAGCAGTTTCAGCACGTGTCTGACACTAGACTGCCTCGTGGACTGCCACCTCACTCGGACCTGCCAACTCACCTGCCACTGGACTTGCCACCTCATCTTTCGCTATTTCGTGATGGTTAATGGGCGAGAAAATTTGGATAACGAAACAATGCTGGCCATCAGATCTTCTTCAACCTGTGAGATCTTTACCATGCCTTTTTCCGCACGTGTTTTTCACCATTTCGCGATGGTTAATCTTCGAGCATCTTTGGCTTGCAAAACAACGCCAATCTTCGATCTACTGTGAACCTTCTCACTTGTTAATTCGTCCTTCCTCTACAAAATTTGTTTGCCTCTGGAACCATGCATACGTACTGTCCACCTGGTCGCCAGTTGTCTCCATACGTACGGTCCACCTGGTCGCCAGTTGTCTCTTCGACTGCCTCAGGATTCGCGCCCACGCGTGTGGGGTCCACTAGGCACCCAACCGACACCTTGTGTCAAAAGCCTTCAAAGATTTGACAGTATGAATGCGTGGAGCTTTAGTTTTAAATATTAAAATTTTCCCCCACCCAGTCAATGTGGGATTAATGTCTTTGGCCCGGGACTGTGTTTTTAGGGTTTTCTTAGGATTTTCTTGAGAGTTTTAATGGCGCCTTTGCCTGCCAATGGGATTTTCTTGGAAGGTATTTATTTGCTGAAGACTCTTATTTAACACCACGCCACGTGAGAGAGAGCAATACACTTGCTAACTGCATTTGCTGGAGATTTCAATCCCCTCTCCAACACCACGTACAGGAGATTTTGGCATTTAATTTAAAATTTCTGCAGCCTTTTCTCCAAACACTTTCTCTACAGAATAAAGGAGACATGGTCTTACTCCCACAAATTGCATTTGTTTGAAAGATCTCTGGCTGCCAAACACCACGTTCAGGGGAAGAGGATGTTGGCTGGGCTTATGGCTGCATTTTGCATTTGTTTTTGTTTTTTAAATTTTAAAACCATTGCCCACCACTCACAACAGGGAGGAGGGAGGATGCTTTTTAAACATGCCAATGGCATTTGCTAGAAGTTATTTAAACTTTTCTACCTACCACGTATGGCAGGCAAGGCGAATGCTGCCAATTGCATTTGCTTTCAGACATTTAAAACTTTCTCAACACCATGGCTAGGAATGGAGAATGCTGGCAGAGGCAACAAATTTGGGCATTAAACTTGCCAATTTACATTTGCTGAAAATTAATGAGCTCCTTTGTCTGCATCGTGGGAGGGCTGGAAGCTCTACCTGGCATTGCAAATTTTCATTTGCTTAAGTCTTAAAACTTGTTCATGCCACACAAAGGACATTGGGTTTAAACCTGCCAATGACATTTGCATTGAAAGCTTCTATATGATCTTTTGAACAACCATCATGTGGAGGGGGAATGTTGGTTCTAAACCAGCCAATTGCATTTACCTAGAGGCTATAACACCTTCTCACATGCTCTGCTAAATTGGGCATTTCAAATGCCAATTGCTGGAGTTTCTATTTTTATACCATTCCTCACTAGCACGTGAAGGAAGGATGCCTGGAAAAAATGATGGAGCTTGGTTTGTTCCTGCCACATTGCATTTGATTAAAGAACTTCTAAAACCCTCTCCATGCCACACCATCTGCCAGGTGCATTTACATTTTTTTTTAAATGTCTCTTCTCTGTCGCTGAAGGAGGATTTGGCATTAAACTCGCCAATCTAAAATTGTCTAGAGTTCTATTAGCATCTTGAACTCTTATGACATGTCTCGTGATTACAATCCACATTTAAATATTCTGAAATTCTCCCAGTGAACCAAGTCGCCAATAAAATAAGACTGCAAGGGCATGAGCCAGGTCGGGCCCCAAAGTGGGTCTGACTAAAAAAATTTCGTCTTCATGCAACTGACCATTTAAAATACCTGAAGAACCTTAAACATGCCTCTGGAATCGATCGTCGCCATTTTCTGATCATTAAACTAAGTTTCGTGACTTTCAGGCGCCTATGCCACATTTTTGCATTTAATCGCAAAGACGTAATTTTCAAACTGGTCAAAACACCTTTCTGGACTTTGCAAATTTACAGACATGTACTCTGATATACAAACATGAACTCTGCCAAGCGGTTTCTCAAGACGAATCCTGAGTGAAGAAATATTAATGGTCAAAGATGACCAACTGGCTTTGTCAACACTGTGGACCTGATAAAG
Organism: Cryptomeria japonica; assembly: GCF_030272615.1. Taxonomy (NCBI): domain Eukaryota; kingdom Viridiplantae; phylum Streptophyta; class Pinopsida; order Cupressales; family Cupressaceae; genus Cryptomeria; species Cryptomeria japonica. The sequence goes on from NC_081409.1 coordinate 398,681,777, forward strand.
TCAATGCGCAGGGACCTCATGATGCCTTTCTTAAAAATATCAAACGATCTCCGTAGACCCCCAAATCTAGGGCATAATTACCTTGAAGTACAAATCAAAACTTAGGATGCTCAGTTCGACCAAGAAGCTGATAGGGTACAAATAGTGCGCTCATAAAAATAGCCACTTTAACTGATGTAGCAATGAAAGTACGGAACACTGAAAAGGAGGCTCAAGAAACCCTTTTGAAAACTGATCAAACGGATTGGCAGGAGCTTGAAACTGGAAACATAGCTTGTCATTTATACCAGCAATAGCCCAGAAAAAACATTCTAACATGACACTCACTGGGGCAACTTTTACAGATGCGCAACGTGAGGCTCTGACCAGCTGCTGAAACAGGGACTTGTGCAAACCATACAAACTGCAAATGGATTGAGCTTGACAAACTAAGCAAATGGATTCATAAAGAATTGAAATTTTGCACAGAGGCACACTTTTATGCATAAAATTAAATCCACTTTGAATTGCATCATCAAAGTCATCCGGTCAAAAGTTATAGGAGCTCAAAGTAGGCTACTCAATAAAATATGCATTTGCACCTAACATGCACTTTCAGCTCACCCCTTGAAATGGGTACCTGATAAATTGATCCAAACTGAAATCTAAAATTTGCAACACACTGCATAGGCCAAATGAAAGGTGTAAGACACATTTCCCAAGCCTTACCCTTTGAAAATCAATTGGCTCCATTTTACCCTCTCTCTAACTAGGCCATTCAAACTGACTCATTTTATGATCATTTGGAAATGCAGAGCAAAATTTTGAAATGGGCCTCTCAAATTACTCAAATTTAATGAGTCCCAACAACTTCTTCCATATTTCCTTATTTTCTTCACAATTTTCCCCACTTCTCCTTAGCTTTGATACCAATTGTTAAAGAAATCAAGGAAATTAAAAAATAAATTAAATATCAACACATAATAGAGAAAATAAAGTGCATAAAATAAAATGACATGTACAAATTATTTAGTTCACCAAATTGGCTAAATCAACATGAAAGGCAAGCACAATATATTTATTGTGAGCAAGAATAAAAGAAACAATGTTCTTAATCAAGAAGATTGCAATAATAAATCCCCAGAATATATGAAAGAAGTCTTTTGGGGGCCTAGTGTAAAGCAAAGAAGTCAAACATAGAATGTGAAGAGGTAGTCAATATGTCTTTTGGACTTCACATTACACAACACTTTCTCTTGTCTACCTATTTCATTTCAATGGTGGATCACGAGGTATGATTCCAAATGATGATGAAAAATATTGCACAATACAAATGTAATGGCTAAAATTTCCACACCAAAATGAACACAAACAGCATACAATTCTACATCATCTTAGCTAATTTGAAATAATAATAAAAAATTAACTAACTTGCATTAACATGTTACATCAATTAAGCTATAACAAAGAGTACCATTATTCAAAATCTATGTTAATCTTACATGAAGTACAAGGGATGATAAATAAATAAAAAAATTGTCATCAAGTAACGTACCTTCTCCCATACAAGTTGTTCATATTCCTTTAACTCCATGTATTTGCCCCTCCTGATCTTCTTTCTTGCAACACGTCTATGCAACTAGAAATACACATAAGATTCATTCAAAGTCAAATAGATGTCCATAAGTTAAACTGCATCAATATCTTGGCTAAATAATTTGGAAGGAAGTCACACCGAGATTAGTAGAGAGAGAGAGAGAGAGAGAGAGAGAGAGAGAGAGAGAGAGAGAGAGAGAGAGAGAGAGAGAGAGAGAGAGAGTAAACATAAGAGTAGGAAGAAATGACAAGATCAATCAAAACTTAGAAGAACACGTAAGGGCTAGACCTGTTGTCTCGGGGCTCATCACAGATCTGGCCTTTCCTACGTGAAAGCGTAGAGACTTCGTAGTTCGACAATTTTAAATTTAAAATCATCTATGAAATTATAAGAGTGGGTATGCAACCCTTTCTAAGGTCCAGTTCCCCATACAATTTTCTCATCGACTACCACCCACTTAGGTGAAATAGAGACAAATCCTTGATTAAATTAATGATCAAAATTGGTTACATCAACACAAGATAGAGTACAAGTCATGCTATAATAATACTACTATTATGATAAGGATCATCACTAATTGCATGTATGTATCACTACTTAGAATCATTTCATTTTTTACAAGCCCACACTTGGTGTAGGGATATCATGAGATAAGTAGAATTTAGTGAACAAGAATAAATAACTAAGATAATGAGGTTAAAGAAATAACGCTTAATCATAGGGAGGGGTAAACTAATTTACCAAGATGATGTTTTTGATTAAGCAAAAACAGGTTTTGAGGGTACCTGAAACCCCTTACATCACAGATTAAAGATAAAGCATTAAAGAAACATAAGAGAACTTAGGACTTAGAAACAAAACTGGCTACAAACCAAGAGCAAAAAACCCAGCAGCCACCGAAAGACCAGCAAAAGGACAGTGAGATGCTGGCAAAAACAACAACACAAACCACCTACTTAAAAATGTCTAAAGCCTGGGAGGCCTCCTTCTCAAGCAACAACATAGCCTTCGCAGCTTCCTTAAGGTCCAACATGTCCTGTGGAAGAGACTCTTCCATCGGTTTAGTGCTCTGCCTGGTTCTCCTAGTGGTGCGGGGAGTCAACTTTGAGCTCAAGGCCCCATCATCATTTTCCAGATCCACAACATTCTTCTCATTATGAATACTCTCCAGCTTGGAAACCAAAGCATTCATGTTGACCACAGAAACTTTCATCATAGCTACATTGTTCTCCATTATTTTCTTCATCCCTTCCTCAACTTGCATCATCTTCTGGCTGATCTCGTTGTTCTTCTAATCATTCCTGCTCTTTAAAAGTTCCACTGCCTCACCATTCTTCTTTAAAATATCTAACATCATATTTTTCTCCCCCACAGTCCAAGTAGCATACTCATCAGTATCCTGAGCCGCCCTCTTATTGTTCGCCACCTGCCTATCTTTTTGCTGCTTAATCTCCCCCTCTTCAATTTTGGCATTTGTGGCTCTAAGTTTTAAGTTCAGAGTCTTAATTTCATGGAACGCCCACCTGTTGAAACGATGAAGATCAACCACAGAGCTCCTTGCAGTGCCCAATATGTCAATCAGGGTATCCTGCTTGTCCTATAAGTCCTCTGAGTCTAAAACCATCGGCTCAGAATCTTGATCATCATACTCATTCGGAGATAACTTACCCTCCTCCTTAGGATCAAACATATGATCCATGGAATTATCCCCCAATCTAGGAAGTGAACTAGCATTCTCCTCCTCCTCAGAGTCAGACTCCCCATTGTCATCACTAGGTTCATACTCCTTATCATCCCCCAAATTATTTTGAATTTAATTTAAGAATGTTGATATTAATTCACAACTATAAAGATGATTAGGACTAAAATGATTACAAGAACTATACTATTATCAATTATGCTAAGTATGCCCATGGAAAATTAAGTTATACAATAACCATTATTGCTTATAAAAAAATCGATGATTAAAAGGAAAGAAACACGGGTACATATAGGACAAATGTGCAACACTTAGTAATAATAACAACATAACTTTTGATTTATTTAGCTTATGGCCCTACTCAATATTCTTAACATTGTGAACTCATTACCTAAATGATATTAGCACTTACCACTTATAACTAAATATGACCTTAATGGTCAACAAAATGTGATCTCAAATCATAAAATTATAACCCTATAATCATCACATCAACATTTCAAAAGCTAGATAGCAACATAATATCTATTAAAACAACTAATAACTTCCAATACCAATTAATCATTAATATTCTAAGTTCATAATCTAACACTAAGAAGCTAGACAACATTTATTTAATTTCAATTGAGCACCGAATAATAACTCTAGCACCTTCCAACTACAAAACTTTATTTTCCAATTATATCCTCTTAAAATTAACTAAACAACCAATCCTTAGTTAATTAATTTTTTTTTTAATAATTCATAAAAGGAAAAGTCTAATAAATAATAATGGTTATAATGTGAAATTGAAATTAATGTCCACCTCAATATTTAACACTAACACAAATGCCAATTATAATGTTATTAATAATTTACCTTTATTGAAATAATTATGACTACCAACACATTTATATTGGCGACACTATACCTATTGACAACCTTGATATTATTGTTCTTCATAATTTCACAATTAGCATAATTAATAGTATTAATACTTTTATAGTCTTAAAAGTAGTTCAACTTCCTAGTGATACAATTAATATGATTATTTGCACATCTATTTGCACATCTAAGTTTAAAGCCCTCTAGTGTATAATTACTTTATGCTAAACACAACATTCTAGAAGTCTAATTGAACCACTCTACATGAATAACATAGCCATAAGAAAAATTAAATTGTAAACTAACTATCTATAATATATTTTATATTCTAGTTTTATTGTATCTATAGGTAAACTTAGAACAAAGTACTATCCATAAATATATCAATTGTAATAATTCCATTGAGGAATAACATTCAAAACATCCTTAACTTTTAAAAAACAATCCAATGCAACTTTATGTAAAAACCCTATAATTTTAAAGAGTGGGAAACTTGAGCCCCCTTGCCATTCAATGTGGTTCTTCTCTTCTTCACCTCTGCTCTAGGTGTATGTGCCCTAGGCGTGGATGTCTATACATGGGGCACGAGCTATTTGTCCCTCACAGACCAAACTACATGCAATGGGTTAATCGCAGGATGGAAGCATAGCCTAGGAGAGGACCCAATAGTTGAACACATTCTGATTGTTGTGATAGTAGTTGTTGATTTAATACTCATACTTGTTGATTTCATGACCAACTTTTTTGACAACATTGCACCAATAGTTGTGACTTTAAAGTTGTTATTGCTATGATGACTACCCATAATTGAATGAAATGTACCCTTAGTTGTCAAAAACAACCAATCATGTGATGCCACATCAGCTGCACAAGTATGGGGGCCTCTTTTGCACAACTATTGGTCTCACCTTTTTTTTGAGTTGTTTTGGACACCTTGACAAAAAGCATGCTAATATGGCACTAAAATCTTAGTTATAAGGAGGGCACTTATCATGTAAGCTATTGTAGAAAATTGAGAGTGATTTGAAATTTTCACGTAAGATTTTGAGAAGTGTGAAATTAGGATGTACAACTACTAGATCCTCCCCTAGTAGATTTCCTGCAAGAAAATTTAGGAACTTTATGGATTGCAATGATTGTTGTATCTCCAAAAGGCCGAAATACTGAAAGAGAGTTTTCAAGACAATGTTATTAGCAAGCGTAGAACTCGTTCCACAACCTTACCAGTATCCCCCTTGCCTATAGAATATAAGTGTGGAAGAATAGATGAGGCGGCTATGATGATTACAAACTGAGCTCAAAGTGGATTGTTGAAAGGCGATAAAAACCTAATTTTCAGCAAATGATTGTTTATAGTTGCAAAGGAAGACTCCACTCCCTGTGTCAAATGGATTTCTTTTCTTTTCTTTCTGAAACCACTAGGGTATGGGCATCCGTCCAACCATAATGAAGATGGATGTAATGCCTAACTTTCCAGAAAGTATTGTTGGTGGTGATGAATATGCACATGATTGATTGGGTGAAATGGCTTTGATTGAGGCTTTCAAGCAAGTGCAAATTGATGGGAGTAAGTCATCTGGATTCAACAACCTAATTTGCCTACATCCTCCCATGCAACGACTATAATTCTCACACCCCAAAATATCCATGCACAGACTGGCAATTGTAGCACCATATCATTCCAAGATATGTACCCACTCTAGTCAAAAGGTTGTACTGCAGCGACATTTTAGACCAATACCCTTTGCAGATGCATGGCCTATTCCCATGCTAGTACAGGGAAAGCTCTCCTTTTTCCAAAATAGAAAATTCATGATAATAAATTTCTTCCACATTAATCTGGTTCCGAAATCGTGTTATTGTACGACTGATAATTTGTGTGGTATACAGATAGAAAACTGTAGAATAGACATAGAATGGTTGTGGGACTCGACATAAACATTTCGACCCCTATCCCCCACTATAATATAACACGAAAGTTATCATTATGCGGCAATTATATGTTTTTGAAACCAAAATAATCCCTAAGGGCAGGTCCCCATGCTATTGCTTAGCTTATTTTGGCTAGCAGCAGCTACTCAACTTTTTAAGGAGCAATTTGTGGAGTGGGTGGCCCCATGGATAGTCAAATAGCTGCATTCTAGGCAAATAAATATGGGAGCAAAAAATCATGGTGAAGCCATGTGTTTTTTTTTAAATAAGCAGCCACTCCTTATTTTTAGCCCCCCATTTTTCTCAAAGCTTATTTTCAATTTTTAAGCAACTGCTGCTCCACTAAAATAGGGAAAGAGTCCAATTTATCCTTTCCCTTAATCAAAATTTTAAGTGGGACTCCAGCTAATTAAATTTAAGAAAATGCTCATAAACAGCTGCATTGAGACATGGGTAAGTATAGTATTGAAGCATCCATCCCAAAACCCAAGATGCTCGTGCAAGGTACTACTCATGATCACGTTGCCCCAGGAATATCTGAATGGACTGCTACGATTTCAATGTCACCTTGGCCTACGATTCCGCAGAAGAAGGCCTTATGACGAAAAGGCTTCAGTCACTTTCAAACAAATGCCATAAATGGCAGGTGTAAACCCAGATTCCACCCCTTTTGCGAGCATCCCTCCTGTGATAAAATGGGAGCTTTGGACATCCATCAAGCATACACCAGCATGTAAACAGTCATACCTCCATGCACTCAACAACAATGTCTTTTTAATCTCCTCCTCCTCCTCTAGAGCACAAATATTGATATAATATGCTTCAACGAGATGTGATTTCCTCGAAAGCGACGCATCAAGGATTATTTTCCACAAGAGCAGATCTTCAAATCTTTGTGAAATGACCTTTCTACTCAACCCAGTTGTCTAGGTTGGCAGATTTTGCCAGGCTTTCATTGAAATCTTCCAAGCAACACCTTCCTCCTCCCTTTTTCCTTCTTTTTCTTTGACTTCCTTCCATAACCTTCGATACCACCCTTCTCCCCCAAGATTTTAAGCGTTCCCTTGTTTTAAAAGAAAAATGCCATTACCTACAGATCCACTGTAGGGTGTCTGCAAGTCTAATTAGCATCATATTCCTATCATAGCCCATTATTATTTACCTTGCAAAATAATAAAGAAAGCAAAGTAACTACTTACCTCTTTATCACAAGGTTTGTCTCTTATCACTTGGTTCCTCCAAGTCCTTGGGTCAAGCTCAACCATACACATTAGTATAACATAATATCATATATAAAACAACATAAACTTATAACCATCATATAATGCAACCATTTTCATCTCTACATTGGTCATAAATAAATTACTAAAGTTCATTAATTCAAGAACATTTTTTTATTTTGAGGTTAATATTGCATAGAGCATTTTCAATTTCACTTCAAACATATAATATTCTAGAAGAATAGTTAGATTAATCTACACATGCAACATCGTCATCACCAAAATGAAATCACAAACCAATGTCCACATCTATGAAATCAAATCGAGTATCTCAAGTAGCATTAAGTGTGAAGTTTCTATACTTACCTGCAGCATTAAGTGTTAAGTTTCTATACCCATGTATAGGTGGGAACTCACAACAAAAATGATCAAATTTATAGTTACAAAGAACTACTCAATTTAATAAATAAAATAGTAAATAATGATTTTGAATATATGATTAAATATGTAGTAACTACTTTATTTGATTTTTAAACTTAAAAAAAAAAAATAATTACACGAAGAGGTGTATCATACTCTCATAATGAATTGAAAAACCTTTGTCAATAAAAACTCCATGTGATTTAAATTGACACATGTCTCCTCTTTATATATAAATAATTTTAGCCATCTATTTATTTTAAATTTCATTTTTTATTTTTGAATTATAAATATTATATCAAATATTAAATAAACTATGTTATACTATTTTATAAATATTAAAAATTTATATATTTTTATTACTATGTTATATTTAAAAACATAAGAAGGGTTGTCTGAAGCTAAATTTCGACGAGGGTGAGAACCCTACACCATTTGGAGTTGGTTTCATTGTGAGAAGCGACACTAGTGATCTTATATGGGGAGGATCCGTCAAGCTTCCTGACGACACCAACAATGATGTTGAATATGTGGCCCTCTTTGGTAGACTAAGAATGTGAAAGAAGTGGAATCTCCTTAGTATCGATATTGAGGGTGATTCCTTAAATGTAATTTGAACGATAAATTTTGGAGATAAGTTTTGGAGATGCTCTGAAATCCAGAACGTGGGTTAACAACATACAATAGATCTTGGAAGGAATAATTTTTTTGATAAAACATATTTTTTGCAAAGAAAACTAGGATGCAAACTTTCTCTCCAATTATGTCATCAATCAGGAAAATGATGCAATCATTTCAGATAACATAATGGCCTAGACTGACCTAATTCTTAGTGACAATGTCCCTATTGACAGTGACTACAGAAGGTAATTCTACGAATACCTCCATTGGGATATGCAATTCATATGTGGAACATGTAGAGGTATCTGGGGGATCCATCCACATCACTAAGCTGATTCATTCGAGATTATCAAACAGAATTGACCTCTCGCATGGAAATTTCCAATTTCTATTCGCGCTATAAAGTTTAGTATGCAAATGGTTACACAACAAAGAACAGAGTATGGAGGGATCAGGATCGAAGGACCTTGACATAGTTCTGATTCCAAAGTGTGAGTGTGATTGCAAGAAGACATCAGTGGATGCCCAACTAAGAGAAATCTTTGTGCTGGACGAGGATGAGGTGAAGGAAGCGGTGAAGAAGATCTTGGGAGATGCACACCTAGCCCACACTCATGTTCATAGTGTTGAGCTTGTTGAGAGCTTTGTCTATATTCTAGCACAGACTGCTGGGGACCATGAGGTAGTGGAGAAAGCTATCAAATGCATGGTTGTCCCCCATCTTCAGGGTCCAACTATGAGGGCCCTGAAGAGGCTTAAGTCTAAAGCCTTTAATGGTCTGGTTGTTGATGCTTTTGACATGGAAAGGGTTCTAGAAAATAAGGATATGCATGATACTGTAATTTCTTTGAGAGATGATCTGAGTAGAAATAATCGAGTCATATGAGCATATGATGAGTGTAAATGGGGATTTGTTCCCTTTTGAGCAGTTGATCAGAGTTCAAGAGGTTATAAAGGCTATTAGGACTATGTTTGCTTTCTGCTGAATGTATAATTATTTTTCTCTGTGATCAAATAAATGCATGCTACCTCCTTGGTAACAATTTGTCAAAAAATATATATTGAAAAACATAAGATTGATATGGATAAAGATATCCTTCCAAAAAAAGATTTTTTTAAAAATATTAAATAATAAATTGTCATTCGATTATAATGATATACTTCCTACAAATGTCCATGTTATGTGCGCTAGAGTTCAAACTTGGGTCCCAATCCCGTGGAAGTCTGCGGGTTGGAAAAATTACCGACTAAAAACGAGCACCCGAGTCGTGAATAAAACGGGCCCACATTTTTAGAAACGTGCGCCCATTTTGGTTTGGGCACCCAAAGCAAAATAAGTGCCGATTTTTACAAAACGGGTGCCCGTTTTGTAAATGTAATTTTTTTTTAAGGCATTTTTTCCTCATTTTCACTATTCAGAAGATGGGTAGGCGATTTGAGGAAGCACGGGTGCCCGTTTTCAGCTTGCCAACCGACCCCCCAGACCATTTTTTTCCTCATTCTAGGTACGTACTTTTGTTTTATTTATTTATTTTTTCATTTTTTATTATTATTTTTCTAAAAACATGTTAATTTATGTCATTTTTTAATTGAAGCAAGTAGGTTAAAATTTTAAAGTTTGAAAAATGTTTTTGTTTAATAGTGTAAAAAAATTATTTAATTTTATGTTTAAAATAGTTGTTTTTAATTTTCAAATATTGTAGAAAACCTGAAAAATAAAAAATAGTTAAAACTTAAAACCCTAGGTAGAAAACAAAACAAAAAACGTAAATGAACAATAAACCCCAGACATAAAACAAATGAACAATAAACCCTAGAAAAAAAATGAACAATAAACCTTAGATAGAAAACAAACAATAAACTATAGATGAAAGTGAACAATAACCCTCTCTCTCTCTCTCTCTCTCTCTCTCTCTCTCTCTCTCTCTCTCTCTCTCTCTCTCTCTCTCTCTCTCACATTACCCCCCCCCCCTCTCTCTCTCTCTAGGACTCTTTTAGTACATCCTAGGACCTCTTAAGACATTATAGGACGCCTTAATACATCCTAGGACATCTTTTGACTCTGTAAGAAACCGAGAACCCTTTAATACATCCTACTACATTCTTAGACCCATTTTCACCCAAATGCTACATATATTTAAATGTTATACATGTGTATAGTTAGATGTTTAAATGTTTAAATTTCTTTTTGATGTGTTGAAATGTTACATTCTATATGTTTCTAATGTTATGTATAAATGTTAAACATGTATAGTTAGAAGTTATAATGAAATCTTAGGACCCCTTACTATAACCTAGGACCTTTTAAGATACCTAGGACCCCTTAGTAGGACCTTTTATGACATAAGATTCCTTAGACCCATTTTCACCCCCAATGCTACATATATTTAAATGCTATACATGTATGGTTAGATGTTTATATGTTTAAATCTCTCTCTCTCTCTCTCTCTCTCTCTCTCTCTCTCTCTCTCTCTCTCTCTCTCTCTCTCACTCACTCACTCTCTCTCTCTCTATCTATCTCTCTCACTCACTCTCTCACTCACACTCTCTCTATCTCACTCACACTCTCTCATTACCTACTCTCTCTCTCTCTCTCTCTCTCTCTCTCTCTCTCTCTCTCTCTCACACACACACACACACACACACACACACACACACACATTATCTACACTCTCTCTATCTCTCTCTCACTCACACTTTCTCTCTATCTCGCTCACTCTCTCTCATTACCTACTCTCACTCTCTATCTCACCCACTCTCTCTCATTAGCTACTCTCGCTCTCTCTCTATGAACTCTATCCTTTTTTCTCTCTCTTTCTCCCTCATTCTTTCTCTCCCTCCCTCTATGAACTCTCTCCTCTTTTCTCTCTCCCTCTCTCATTATCTACTCTCTCCTCTTCTCTCTCTCTCTCTCTCTCTCTCTCTCTCTCTCTCTCTCTCTCCCTTTATGAACTCTATCATCTTTTCTCTCTCTCCCTCATTCACTCTCTCTCATTCATTGTCTCTCAAATTACCTACTCTCCCTCTCTCTAGCTCTCTTTATTTTAATCATGCGTAAAATTACCTACTCATTGTCTCTCATTACCTACTCTCTCTCTATCTCACTCACTCTCTCTCATTAGCTTCTCACTCACTCACTCACTCACTCACTCACTCAATCACTCACTCACTCTCATTACCTACTCTCTCTCTCTCTCTCTCTCTCTCTATCTATCTATCTATCTCACTCACTCTCTCTAGATCTCTCCATCTCACACACTCTCTCATTAGCTACTCTCTCTCTCATTATCTCACTCACTCTCTCCCTCTATGAACTCTCTCATGTTTTCTCTCTCTCTCCCTTTATGAACTCTATCCTCTTTTCTCTCTCTCTCCCTCATTCACTCTCGCTCCCTCATTATCTCTCAAATTACCTACTCTCCCCCTCTCTCTAGCTCTCTTTATTTTAATCGTGCATAAAAGTTTAAATGTTTAAATCTATATTTGTAAATGTTGTATTTAATTATAAAGTTTGAATGTTTAAATTTATATTTGTAAATGTTGTATTTATTTATAAAGTTTGAATGTTTAAATTTATATTTGTAAATGTTGTATTTAATTATAAGTTCTTATTTTAAAGGTTTAATGTAAATTAAATAGTAATTGTACAAATTTTCATGTTTGTATATGTATGCAGATTATATTCACATAATGGATGAGTTTGACATGGATGAGTTGTTAGGTATATGAAACCTCCACCCCCTCCACCCCCACCTCCACCTCCACCCCCTCCAACCTAATTGAACAATAAACATAAACTTGAATGACCACTTTATTAAACTCTAACCCTAACCCTCACCCTATAAAAAATTAGTCCTACTCATAAACACAAACCCTAAACCAATCTGAACCATAACCATAAATCAATTTCAACCATATCCCAAAACCTAATTGAAAATTAAATAAAATTAAACTTTAACCATAAACCCAATTGTACTCTATTCTTAACACTGTATGAAATTAAATGCTAACACTAAACCAAATTGATCCCTAACCCTGAAACTAAACCAAATTGAACCATAACTTTTACAGTAAACTAAATTGAACCCTAATCCTAAATGTAAGTGAAAATTAAACAAAATTAAACACTAAGGCGAGAAACTTAAATGAAAATAAATCCTAACCCTTGAAACTCAAGCCAAATATAATTATAACCCTTGAACAAATTGTTAATCCTAATTTATTAACATTATACCAAATTAAACCCTAACCATAATCCTAATTAAAAATTCAACCAAATTAAATCATAATCCTAAAGCAAATTCAACTGTGACCCTTACACTAAACCAAATTGAACCTAATCCTTAACTTGATTGAACACTAAACCAAATTGAACCGAAACCCTTATTAAACAACCAAATTAAAGCCTAATTTAATTTAACAACAAAAAGTAAACTCTAAATCTAAAACAAATTAAATGACAACCTTTACCCTAAACCAATTTGAACCCTAACCCTAAACCTAATTGAATATTAAACCAAAATAAACCTTGACCCTGAACAAAATTGTACCCAACCTTAATAATATACCAAGTTAAACTTTAACCCTAAATTGAATTGAACTCTAGCCTTAAACCTAATTGACACTAAACCAAATTAAACTATAACCCTAAACCTAATTGAACCCTAATCCTAAAACTAGACCAAATTGAATGGTAAACAAAATTGAACTCTAGCACTGTACCAAATTCAACCCTCACACTAAACCAAATGAAAGAGTAACCCTAACCCTTAACCCTAACTCTATCCCTCTAATATAAACTCTATCCCTAACCCTAACCCTAACCATTATCTAAATCCAAACCCTACCCATTAACTTAACCCCCACAATGATGTAAACGATAACCATAATCATAACCCTTATGGGCTATGATATAAACCCTAACCCTAGACATAATCCTAACCATAACCCTAAATCCTAAGCGTAACTACAATCTTAACCCTAACCCTAACCCTAACCATAAACATGATGTAAATCCAAACCCTAACCATTAACTTAATCCTAAAAGTGATGCAAACCATAACTATAACCCTAACCCTAACCCTAACCCTAACCCTTGACCCTAAGTCTAACCCTACGATATAAGCCCTAACCCTACACATAATCCTAACCATAACCATAAATCCTAAGCCTAAACACAATCTTAACCCTAACCTTAATCCTGGCCCTGACCCTAACCATTAACCTAACCTTAACTATGATGTCAAATCTATCTATAATCCTAACCCTAACCCTAGACATAAACCTAACCATAATTCTAAATATTAAGCCTAACCATGATGATAATCCTAACCCTAGACATAAAATTAAACATAACCCTAACCATGATTCTAATCCTAACCCTAATGGGTAAGTGCACCAAGATGGTGAACAAAAAGGGTGGTATAAGTGGCCACTTTTTTTTTTTTTTTAACAGGTAAACCTGAACTTCAAAGAGATATTCGAAGGTCACACACTTGAAACTAGGAGTTGAGAAAACAATAAGAATTGTAGTAATCTGAATCTAGTTTCTAAACTACTAAAGTTTTTTAAAATTGGATAATATTAAGAGGGTCAAACCTCTCTCACACGAAAAACTGTTCCTGATTTTTTTTGAAAAACATAACATAGCTTTTTTCGTGCGCTGCACAAAATATATAATTAGATTTAGTATTTTTTAAAACCCTTTGGTAGGATGATAGGTAAGATTGAGATCTAGAAGTTGTGTATTTTTTTTAAAATTTTTTCGTTGAGTATTTTTTTTTATGATTTTTTGAAGTGACCGCATCCTGAAAATTTGGTACCTGTTCGTGCGCTGGGCATAACTTGCATCAAAATAGTCGAAAATGAAAATTTTTTTTATAAAATTGTATAGAATTTAGTGTAGAACAATAATATGTAATTTATTTTGAATTTGGTCAAGTATATCAAAAGTTATTAAAAAAATGGTAGACGTATGTCTGTGAGGACTGTAAAGGCACTAGTAAAGAAATTTAAAGTTTACTATGCTAATGTTGTCTAAAAATAGAAAAATTTATATGGTCATAAAGATGAGAAGACGTGTGAGATTATGGTGGTAATTTTAGAGATACCCACTTGATCATTTGTAAACCTGATGATGATGAAGTCGAGAAATCATGTTGGAAGATGAGAAAACATGTAAAGGGACAAAAATGGAGGGAAAATGGGCTTGCAAGCCTTAGGGTCGTTTTCCAACCCTCTTACCAAGCCAAAACCCACACGGTCTCTAATGTGCAAGATAACCCGCTCGGGTTTTGAAAAACAAAAAGTACCATTCATAGTTCTACATAATCCGTACGGGTTATGTAGAACTAAAACCATCATTTTGAATTTCACAAAACCCGTACGGGTTATGAAAAACCAAAATTATGGTTTTTCATAACCCGTACATCATTTTGAGTTTCACAAAACCCATACGAGTGATGAAAAACCATTATTTTGATTTTCATAAAACTAGTACGGGTTATGAAAAACATCATTTTGAGTTTCACAAAACTCGTACGGGTTATGAAGACATCAAAATGTATGCTTGTAAACTTAGCATATACTACACATATGTATAGACATACATATATAATATGTGTTTATGTATGTATATATGCATATCTATAGTTATATATACATATATTTATATAGATATATGTATATATGTTTGTATACATGCATGTCTCTCTTCTTTTCCTCTCTCTCGTCTTACTTCCCCCATCACCGTCTCTGTCTATTCTGAGCCCTAAATATCCTTCTTGAGTTCTATCTCATCTCTCTCCCCTCACACTTCTCTCTCTGCCGAGTCTACCTCATATCTCTCTCTCTCTCTCTCTCTCTCTCTCTCTCTCTCTCTCTCTCTCTCTCTCGTTATCCTATCCTATTATCACCCTCTCCCCCTTCTCTCTCTTTCTCTCCCCCTACTTCTCCCTCCCCCTCTTGTTATCTTATCCTATTC